>NC_135336.1:30728990-31028990 GCF_023851605.1 Tamandua tetradactyla | reverse complement strand
CTACTTGTTGAAGACTGCTTTTAAAACTACTGCTGTTTTCTTTCTTTATTTTGTATGCATGTTATATTATACAATGAAAAAGTTAAAAAATATTAGGCCTCAGGGTTACCCCCAGAGAACCTCTTTTGTTGCTCAGATGTGGCCTCTATCTCTCTAAGCCAACATGGCACATGAACTCACTGCCCTACCCCTCTATGTGGGATATGACTCCCAGGAATATAAACCTCCCTTGCAACATGGGACAGAAATCCTGGGATGAACTGGGATTTGGCATCAAAGAATTGAGAAAACCTTCTCAACCAAGAAAGGGAAGAGAGAAATGAGACAAAATAAAGTATCAATGGCTGAGAGATTTCAAATAAAGTTGAGAGGTTATCCTGGAGGTTATACTTATGTATTATATAGATATCCCCTTTTTAGTTTATGGTATAGTGGAGTGGCTAGAGGGAAGTACCAGAAATTGCAGAGCTGTGATCCAGTATTCACATTTCTTGAAGACGATTATATAATGATAAAGTCTTTACAATGTGACTGTGAGATTGTGAAAACCCTGTATCTGATGCTCCTTTCAACTAGGGTATGGAAAGATGAGTAGAAAATATGGATTAAAAAATATGCAAATAATAGGGGGAACGTAGGTTAAAATAAATTGGGTAGATGGAAATACTAGTGGTCAATGAGAGGAAGGAGTGAGGGATATGGTATGTATGAGTTTTTCTATTTCTTTTTTATTTTGTTTTTCTAGAGAGATGCAAATGTTCAGAAAAATTAATATGGTGATGAATACACAACTATGTGATGATATTATAAGCCATTGATTGTACACCATGTATAGAATGTATGACGAGAATGTTGTTTGTTAAAGATTGACAATAAAATTTTTTTTTATTAAGAGTGATTAGCTGTAGATATTTACTGGAGTTAAAAATTTGCTAATGTTTAATTAAATTTCTGAATCATTTCACATAAGACAATAAGTCTGCAATATTTATTCAATTTTGTATCTATCTCCCTGAAAAGTATTTTGTTCCGTTAAGATTTTAGAATCTTATTTTTAATATATTTACATGTGTTCTACCATCCTTTTTCTCTAAGTTGAATGTTGATACTTATTCTATAATATTGTTTCTTTTCTTCTGTTTAAAAGTTATCAATCTAAGTAGAAAAAAAGAGTGGGAGAAAGATCAAAGGTAATGGTAGAATTATGCAGAGAATGATTGCTGAATCATTATATTGATATTTTTTTTGTTCTCCAGTACCTTAGAGTAGCTAGAAGCAAAAACCTAAAATTGTGGAATTGTAACCCATACCAAACTCTGCAATATGTTCTACAACTAATTGTTTTGCTGTGCTTTGAAAAGAATTGCTTTTTGAATATGTTATTTTTCACAGAAAAGAAAAAAAAGTCAATTGTGATGATAAAAAAATATTTATTCCTTCTAGCCTCCAATGTTCTGGAGCAGCTAGAAGGAAAGATCTAAGATGTTAGTATGGTAGTCCATGAAAAACTCTGGGATCTGTCCTATAACTACTTGTTGAAGCATGTTTTGAAAACTATTGCTTTTTTCTTTCTTTGCTTTGTATATATGTTATATTATACGATAAAAAAAAAGTTAAAAAGAAAAGGAAATCCTTTTTCCCTCTCTTCTTTGAGGTGGGAGCATTGAGAAAAAAGTCCCAGGTGACAGGAAAAGGAGCAGCATCTCTTTTGTGCTATTTAAATCTTCAGTTTTCTCCTTGCACACATGTGCTCTGGATCTAAGTTTACAACAGCCTGGAGACAGAGTTTGGTCCTGTCCAGCAGGATGGTTTTACAAAAAGTCTGCCATTTACTTGTCTGAGGGCTGCAGAAGCACAGAATATGTTAAGACTCAGTCGGAGGAGTACTGGGGATGAGGCTGTGTGAACAGTGCTTGCTAGCGTGGAATCTAGTATTAGTCAGACCCAGGTTTGAGTCCTGATTTTGCTGTTTATTAACTATGGAACTATAGGCAAATTACTTAACCTGTATTAACCTGTAAAATGGGACAATGCCAGCACTTACCTTATGGAGTTGTTGGACTGATAAACTGAGATAACGAATGGAAAGTGACTGACTGTAGAGGAAATGTCCAATACAACTTAACAAAGTTTGAAATGCTAATTTAAAGAACTCTTCCTTGAACTCCATATAATTTTTTTTCAAACAGTTATAGCACATATTGCCCCTACACAATATGTCTTGATGGGAGAGAAAGAGAGGAAAAAGCAAGTGTTGGGGGAGGGCAGGGGAGTTGCTAAATAACACTCAGATTGTAATATACCTAGCACCCTCAGAAGAGCACTGGACATCCTGCTCGTGAACCATTACCTATGAAGGAAGCCCTGCCCAGCTCTGCTTTGGGAAGGTGCATGTGATATTCCCTGCAGTCCTGCCTATGTGCTTTGTGTTCCAGGGTTAGCTCAGCCCCCACTTTGCTTGTCTCTGCAGAGCTGTCATTGTGTGATTCATAACTCCATATTAATCGCAGACAAGGGAGGAGTGGATAGGGGAATTTTCTTTCATGTGACACAAAGTAACTGGGATCAGGGCTTTTCTATAGAAGCATTAATTACCCCTGTCAGTGTAACCAAGAACAAATCTTACTTCAACCAAGGATCATGGTATTTTACTGGCATCCAGTGAATGTACAATGAAGGCTTTGCCATTTATTCAAGGGTATAATAAATTTAGTTTTCATGATTTATGTTTTTTTCCACTCTTTCTGGTTAAACTAGTATGGTATCTATTAATAATAAGCACACAACTCTGGAATGTAAGACAGTTGGAAGGTTATTGATGACATGACTAGGTTACCAGTGTTTGAGTTTTTATAAACTTCTTGCTTCATTACCTCTCTTACCCTTTTCCATCTTTCCACTTTTCCCTTTACTGCTTGTGGAAACTATTGGAATATTAGAATTTGAAAGAACCTAAGAGGTCATCTAACCAATTGTAAAAAAAATTGTGGAACACTAAATACGATGAGTGTCCTGACTAACTCTTGTCTTTATAAGGTTATTTTACAACTCTGCAAAGATAAAAGTCAACTTATGAAAAACTGATAGTAATGCAAATAATATCTGTCCATAGAAATGCATATGGTAGAGTGCAACTGATAATCACCCTGGAGATACAATAGTTTTACTAGTTTTGCATCCATTTGTGAATTCACCTTCACCTATCTAGCTAATTTTGTGGAACTTTGAGTTCTCATCACACATGATAGATGATGAAATAAGCAAACAAAAAGGAGAAAGTAAATTATCCAAACTTTGTGTCTTAGTTGGACTAGAATCATCCCTTCTGATGTAGACTCCAGAAACTAGAACCTATACCATGGATTCTTCCCAGTTTACTTGCCTGTATCTTTTACTTCCTCAGATTTTTTGGGTCCTTCTGTAGTTTGTACAGGCCATGTTTCTGTAGTACAATGAATTGATAGCTTTAAGATCAACATTTTTATTCCTACAACCAGGTGTGTAGTAATTACTTAGTAAAAGATGGTAAAGATAGGCAACTTGGATGTGTGCTCTGAGGAACGTTATCAAGGTACTTGGTACCGCCTTCTCCACACCCCTTCTCCCGTCTGCTTAAAAATCTCTCTTCTCATCTACCTGTGGGCCACTGGAAAGAGTGTCATTACATCATTCCTGACTCTCAATAACAGGCAAATATTCTTGGGAGGAATAAATGTAGCACAATGCCAATTAGCACATTATTATTATTTCCAGTTTGAACTCTAGCTGAAGGAAGGTTGATAAAAGGGTAGGTCAGCTTAAGGGATGTGAACATTTGACATTTCCAGAGAGAGGCTTGTTTTGTCACACTCATTTTATGATATCTGTTTTGTAGTTTCAGTGTTTAAGAAAACTGGATTTTACTTCCATGTTTCTTGACTCCGGCTTGTGTATAATTTTCCCTTTCTACAGGCTAAAACTTAACAGTGAGAGAGAATCAGGGGAATTCAAGGCTTTGAGGAATTCTTGTGGTTATTTTAAGGAGATTGGAAAAGTTAGAAAGGGCTGTGGAATCAAAGTCAGGGGGTCACTCCTGCTACTGTCAGTTGCTGGCTATGAGTCCTGGATTTTGTTTCCTAGTTTTCAAAGATATTATAGTAATGATAATATTTCACAGAATGTATGTGTGTTGGTGAGTGTTCTGTGTGGTATGTGTGTGTGTGTGTGTGTGTGTATGTGTGAGTGTGTGTGTGAGAGAGAGATTAAATGAAAGAATGTACTTCATACATTTAGCAGAGTCCCTAGCCCATTACAGGCATATTACTATTGTATTACTGATCTTGTCATTACCTTTATCTAGAAGAGCACAGCTTTATTGCCAGATTGTCAGATGCAGCATTTAGGACTTGTATTTAGGGTGGGGATTAAATTTAAATAGCTATAGGAGACACTTGGCCTGGAGCATTGCTGTGTCTAAAATATTTCTCTTCTTTGCCTTGGTGAATTTTCACTTTAATGAAGGGATGTTTTTCCCTGAATTTACAACGTATATATATATATATATATTTATATTTATACTACAATGTTTTGCTATAAAACACATTTATAGATGAATTCTAATTCAGGATGTTAATAATTCTGAGTATGTTAAAATTGCATTGGTTTCTAGAAAAGAATTGTAGGCTGATTGTATTTACTTGTCTAATTTCAAAAGAACAAAAACACTCAAGTTATAAATCCACCCTGGCCTGGCTGCTGAACCTAACTTTTTCTCCACTGAAAAATCCTAGTCAGTTATGTGTTGAGGTGAAGAAAATATCCAGTACTGGGTTCTACCACCACAAAGATGAAAGGACATTCTTTTAAGAAGATCATCTTTTTTAAAATTGAGGGCTATTGGGATGAAGTACAAAATTACTTGAAAGCTATGTGAATTTTAAAAAGCAACTGAATTTGGTTATTTTTTTATATCAGTTTCAAAGCAGGGAACAAAATTCTAATTAAATAATACAGTCAATAGCCAAAATATACTTATGTGGATGGAGAGAATGTAGGGACTTTAGGGAAGGAGTCAGATGTAGATGAAGGGAAGATGGGAGGTAAAAAGAATGGCAGAAAAAGGTAGAGAGCAGCATCTATACGTCCAAAAATTCTGAGTGTTAAAGAAGTCTAGCGCATTTTGTAATATGACTCAAATTAATTTAAAACTTAAACCTTTAAAAACTTAACATGTTTTTAAAAACTATTTTTTCAAAGGAGAAAGAAAACCTCTGTGTTCAGGAATGCAGTAGCTTTGGAAACTCATCTTTCTGGTTGAAGGCTCAACTAAGACAGAAGTGGAATCATTCTAAGGCTCCTACATCAGAAGCTTAAAGAGTTTTCTATGTTAAAATTATAAGAACATATATATTTTTCATGTTAAAATGTTTCTGAAAATGTTTTAAAAGTCTTATTGAAAAATAGTAGACTATTTTTCTCTTTTTAATTTTTTTCAGAAAAATTGATAAATTAAGGGTGCCATTCAATGGTAATTGGTCAATCAAAGAAATTGGTTAATATAGTATTAAATTCTGGCTGTAGATTCAAAGTTTTTCATAATAAAGTTGGACCTCTATTCCTCTTTCTTGTCCATTTCCATGCCACTCAACAAATAAATGTTTTGGAAATATGGACTAAACATCAGAAGTCAGGAGGCTAAGTTGTGTTACCATTGGTGGCAACATGCCTGGTAGTGTTTAATGTCTATTCACATTCTGAACAATATAGCACATTTTGAACAATATAGTACTAGCCATATATGGCTATTTAGACTTAAATTAATTGCAATTAAATGCAATTAACATTTATTTCCTCAGTTGCTCTAGCTACATAATGCTAGTGACTGCGGCATTGAACAGCACAGACATAGAGCATTTATATCTCTCAGAAAATTCTACTGGACTGTGCTGATATACAAAGCTACAAAAAGGATACTTATCATTGCTGATGGGCTGAAAATGTCTAAGTCAGTTAGGGGAGGTTACTAATGTGGTAAGTTTTGACATCAACATAGTCCATTAATTTCACATAGAATTTCCTGTTCAGTGGCCACATTTAAGCATGCCTACAGGTGCCATAGACATGCGTTGATAGTTTTGGGTACTGGATGAAAGTATAAAAGAAGAATTCAATCATACATTCATTCAGCAAATAGTAAGTACTTACTGTTCTCTGGGACCATGTTCAGTTTTGCTAGGTCCATATAATAAAAAGAAGACACTGTTCTTGACCTTAAGAAATTGAAGTGGGGGGCCACGGTGGCTCAACAGGCAAGAATGCTCGCCTGCCATGCCAGAGGACCCGGGTTTGATTCCCAGTGCCTGCCCAGGTTAAAAAAAAAAAGAAAGAAAGAAATTGAAGTGGAAAGGGCAAAATTAAATAAGGCTATTATGGAGATAGTAGAAATGAGTTCTTTGGGAGCGGTGCGTAAAGAGTGATTTATTATGGAAATTGGTTAGAAAAGGAGAACAATGGGGAATCCTACTTTATTTATTGAATTGTTCTATGTGTTCATGACAACTAAAAAGAAGGTGAGTTACTTGGTGATAGGGGAGAAGTATATCTGATACTTCAGAATATAGCAATAATTATATGAACCATAATCCTAGGTTCATAATAATAGATGATCAATGCCTCAACTAAATAATTAAGCAAGCAAATCTTATACCTTTGTTAGTTACAGATCTCCTTTTTTTTTTTTACATGGGCAGGCTGGCATGGCAGGCAAGCATTCTTGCCTGCTGAGCTACCGTGGCCCTCCCAGTTACAGATCGTTTGAGGATTTTCTTTAAAAGCTATGTTTTGTGGGGACAAACAAATCAATAGGCTGAAACCCTGATCTTGGGGTTTGCCCCTATGAAACTTATTCCTGCAAAGGATAAGCTAAGCCAATTTATAATTATGCATAAGATTCACCCCCAGAGAATCTCTTTTGTTGCTCAGATATGGCCTCTCTCTGTGAAGCCAACTCAGCAGGTAAACGTCCTGTCCTTCCCCTTACATGGGACATGACTCCTAGAGGTGTAAATTCCCTGGCAATGTGGGACAGAAATCCCAGGATGAGCCAGGACCCACATCAAGGGATTGAGAAAGCCTTCTTGACCAAAAGGGTGAAGAGAGAAATGAGAAAAAATAAGTTTCAGTGGCTGAGAGATTTTTAAAGAGTTGAGAGAGGTTACTTTGGAGGTTATTCTTATATATTATATAGATATCCCTTTTTAGTTTATGGTGTATTGAAGTGGCTGGAGGGAAGTACCTGAAGCTGTTGAGTGGTGTTCCAGTAGCCTTGATTCTTGAATATGATTGCATAGTGATATAGCTTTTACAGTTTGATTGTGTATTTGTGAAAACCTTGTATCTGATGCTCCTTTTATCTAGGGTATGGACAGATGAGTGAAAAAAAATGAATAAAAATAAATAATAAAGAGATAAGGAGTAAAATGAATTGGGTAGATTGAAATACTAGTGGTCAATGAAAGGGAGGGGTAAGGAGTATGGGATGTATGAGTTTTTTTATTTTTATTTCTTTTTCTGGAATGATGCAAATGTCCTAAAAGTGATCTTGGTGATGAATATACAACTATGTGATGATATTGTGAACCACTGATTGTACACCATGTATGGACTGTATGTGTGTGAAGATTTCTCAATAAAAATATTGTTTTTTTTTTTTTTTAAAGTATGTCTTGGATACACAGGTGGTTCAGTGGTAGAATACTTGCCTTACATGTGGGAGATCTGGGTTAAATTGCCGACCATGTACCCCCCCAAAAAAAAAGTAAAAGGTATGTCTTTTAAAAACAGAGACTTGGGATAAAAAACAAAACAAAACAAAACAAAAAAAACGGGAAAGGAATGTCTCAGGATGATTTCTGGAAACCTAAGCAGTTGTGTGAGTAGTGAGTATAAATTAGGCTAACATAATTTTCTCAAATTTTAATATACTTTGTCTACTCTCACTTTAAAGACAACCAAAAAGTGCTTTTCAAAGTCAATTATGAAGTTGTTCTTTTTCCTCCACTAATTTTTGAATGAGCTTTAGATTGATAAGGAACATGAGAGGTCTGAGTACTACCTGCTAGGGAGGGAGCAGTCAGGACTTGGCAGTGTTAAAAGACCCTTCTGAGAAAAATAATGTCAAGAACCAAGATGACATTATATAGATGAAGGCAAATGCAGTGACAGATGTCAATTCTCCTGAACATATTCATGACTTGAACAGTGCCAAACCTCATTTTATTCTCATAGTTGCCACCAGATGGGTTGTCCAGGTCCTCCTACTTTGTATTAAATGAAATGTCTAATAATGTTCAAAACTTACCATATACAAACTGTACTTGTTGAGCCTCCCTAACAGCTACTAATGAGGACATTAGCTTTCAATTAACTATACAAAGCTTTGGGTTTAGATTAGAACATTCATTCAGCACAGGCATCAATTTGTAGGTCTTTATGGGACATTAGCTGGTTGCTAGACAGCCAGGTGTCCTAGAAGATTTTAGGCTGAGCTCCAATGAGAAGCAAGGATTGGATATTTCAACTCTTAAGTTTATGTCTTATTAATCTCCTCCACATAGACTATTCTAACAACTATACAGTCTTCACCAGCAAGGGATTTGGGTGAAACACCTACTAAGTTCAAATGCCGGGGCAAAATTTAGAAAAGTTGGATATTTATGGGGTATATGGAGCAGATAAATCTGCACACATGATTTTGGGTACTATTTTACAACTTCATTTTACTGTTTGAGTTTAATAAAGATTCATGAATATTTTATTATTGTTTTAATAAAAATTTACAATGAAAAATATGATTTACATATATTTTAATGTATTTTTTATTTCATTATATACATGTGTTTCTCCTAAATATGTTTGTATTATTATAGTGGAATCTATGTGAAATATAGGATGAATATAAAATATTACATTCATGAAGCATGTTGCTCCACTCGAGTGATCTAGTTGGTTAAGTATTTCTACAAGTATGCCTTAATAAGCAGCTCACCCAGATTGGGTAAAATAGTCAACAAGAGTTGACAAAGTTGTAACAGGAGCAGATTATTTTTTTGTATTACTTATACATTGAAGTCAGGTTTGCAAATTCTGTGAGTTGTGTCTACTGGTTGCCAGTCACGGTTGTGGCCTTTGGGTTTGTTCTACAACCTGTAGCAAAATGTGCAAATACTCATTCATTTTCTGGGGGAGTTCTCTGAAATGAGCTGCAGGGAGGCCAAGCCTCAGGCAATGGGCCATGTAACGCTTTTAGAATGTAGAGAAGATAGAATCAATAGGCTTAGATGCTGCTCCAAATTCAGCTGTGTCACCCATCAGTAATACAACCTTTGTGGCTGATTCATATAAAATTCATTCCAGCAAGTGAGTTTTCAAAGATATCGAAAGAAATCACCCCCTCTATTAATTTTCAGAAGCATGTGTCAGCACTCCCTCAAACCCACACTGATCTCTTTCCAATAGCCTCCCTGCTTTAAAGAAAGGACCTGATAAAAGTCCAATTAAAGATGTTTGCCATTGACCAGGGCTCTTTTCTGGATATAATTCAAAGCAACTGATACATCTTCAGTCCATTAGGGTAAGCAATACCAGCCAGAGGCACATCAGCAATTAAAAGTTACAAGACACCCTTAATGCCCCAGAGGGTCCTGTACAGGTGGGAGATAAACACACATTGAACTGGAAAAGTACAGTACATTATAATTTTTTGTGTGTTTGATTCAAGCACCTGGTTGAGAACTGTAGCCATTTACTGTCAGTATATTTCTCTCCGGGACTGGTTCCCTTTCAAGCAGTTTCCTAGAACTGTTCCTCATGAACCCACCACATACTAAATGTTCAGTAACATTTGTTAATAGAATCAGTGGTTAGATGAAGGAATAGAACTAAGTCCCTAAAAGTGGATGCTGTGTTCACCTCTAAGCTCTTTCTTTGTTCCTTTTCAAGAGTCCTTGATTGGAAATTTTTACTGTGTCAGTGAGTAGTGCTTTGTTTCAATTCTCTTACACACTCACAAAAGTTCCCAGATAGTCCTATAAACAAACTCTCTCTCCTTGACGTGCACTTAATGCCATACCTATCTCTTGGTCTCAAATTAAATCACACTCTTCAAAATGTGTCAAACTCTACATAGGTCAATAGTTTATTTATAGATATCACTGACAAGGGTATTTACTCAGTTGTTCTCAAAATAGGTTTTACACATTAATCAAAAGTTGGTGGACATGTGAGCTACAGAACAGATTGAATAGCACTGATTTATAGTTTGTTGGAATTCAGATCCATTTACTCTCCCCTGAAGGAACCCTAGAATCCCTTCAGTTTACATTATCAATTAATGACTCTAATCATTGTCATATGTCTATCTAGTCACTAGCATAAAAACACATACCAAGCATCATTTTCTATAGCTAATGCAGAGGTGTCGGAGATTGAGGTTCAGGATTCACTGCTGTGTTCACCAGTGAAAGGGCATAGTGAATTGGTAGACAGATAATATGAGGCCAGCAAATTTTAACTGGTTATTCTTCTACTAAGATGGAAATGCTTAGTCAAAATGCATCAGGCCATTTCCTCCCCTGATCTAGACAGCTGGAAGCCTTATAACTCCATCCTGCACATGGTGAATGATAGTGTCTTGTCATTTGAAGAATGGGAAGTCACATAGATTTGGGGGAACACAGAGGTCAGACTGTGTTAACGTTTGAACACAACAAAGATGGCATTAATGACCCATCTTCAACACATATGCTTAGCTTTGTTTGTCCAGTGGTCATGATGGGTTTCTACTCATCCCATTTTCACTTCCTCATTTGGTGTCATTTGTGAGCACAGTTGCAATCTAAAGCTGGGAAATGACCTGGGGCCACATTTTAGGCTGACCTTAACCTCATCAACATGATGACAGCATAAGACAGCAATGTAGAAAGTGGAGAAACCCTGGTTCTCAGAGTGAGAAATACCTGAATTGGAATCCCATGTCACTTACTTAGAAGGTGTGTTTCACTGGAAATGTTATACAAACTCTCTCCAAAACTCAATTTCCTTTTATTTAACTTGAGGCTTGTAATGATACCTTCTCCATACATTTTTCCGGTTCAGACTCTGAAACAGCATATGTTAAATAAGACAAGAATTGGAAAGTGCCTGTCACAGTGCCTGGCACCAGCAGGTGTTCAGTGGCTGATCTTTTTGTCTTCTTTCTTAATAACCAAACCAGGATGCTGGAAATATTTGCTGTGACTCATACAGCCGTGCTTGCAAAACACTGCTCGCTTTAAATCCAAAACACACGAACAAATAAAAGTCCAATTTAGACAAGTCTGCATGTTCTTTTTAAATAAATAAATAAAAACTTTACCTTTATGGGACTTTTAATTGCCCCAAAACAAAGACCTAGGTGTCTTTTTAGCCACTGCAGAATTGTTACAGTGTTATCTGAAAGACAGATGGGCATTTTACAGAAAAATAAATGTAGATGCTTTGAGTACATGAATAATGCATATCCAATTACTACCTGTCAGCTAGAAAATGTCATTTTTAAGATCAGGATTTTGGGAATAATTAGAAGATATAGGAATAGATAAGGAATAATCCTCTTCCCAGTGCTATGCATATAATGTATGTCCCTTTCTACTCAGTGTTCTGCATTTATTTATGTTAACAAAATTTAGATCACTGCATAAGTAGTAACATGCATTGGCATACAGGTGTTTTTGGAGTGAAGACACTTGTTTATGTGGTTGTCTTTTTGTCTGCATTTGGACAGAAGGTTGTCAAGGAGAGGGATCAAACCTCATAATTTTATATAATCCTTCTTTGGACCTAGCATAGCACTGGTCACATAGGAAGTAAATCCTCATTGATTAGAATTGAATGAGTTAGAATACAGAAATATGGCTAAGAATAAAACAGCAGGATGAGTCAGAGGAGTGAGAGGAGCCAGACAGGGTTTATGTGGAGAAGTGGGAGGAAAAGAAAGAAGAGACATAAAGTATGGAGATAGCAATTGCTGTGGGGGTGGGAGCTGCTGAGAGTAGCAGGCCCACTAGAACTCAACAATCCATGTCTGAAACATTAACCAGAAAACAACCTATTGTACATTTTCCTGTGAGACTGGAGAGCGATCTCATTGTATTTGGCTATCCATGGTAGCCTCCTCACCCCTTTCTGGCCTTTGCTCAAGTGTCAACTTATCCATGAGGTTTTCTCTAACAAATCAGTTTTAATTCATTGCCTCCAACCTCCAATCCAGCCTGCATTATCTATACCTTTCATTATATGAAAGTTTTTATTCATAAAACTTATCATCACCTAACATACTATATGTTACTTACACCCTTTTTATAATGTTGGCCCTATAATTGCAGATTTTTTTATTATTATTATCTCTTTAGTACCCAAAACAGTATCTGGTGCATAGTAGATGCTCAACATGTGTAGAATAAGTGAATGAGTAAATGGATAGATGAGTTACTTGACTATCTACATCCTGGGTAGTGTGCAAAATGGGTACTGGAGATGTAAAAACAATAAGACAGATTCCCTATGCTCAGAGGTTTTATAAGGGGCAGGCCAGGTAAGTAAAACAGCTCTTCAAGCATTATGGCCAGAGTACTGAGTTTTATGGTGGGGGTAAATGTGGGTTTCTGTGGAAGCACGGAGGGGAGACCTCTAACCATGATTTCATTAGGACTTGGGAGGCTCAAGGAAGTTTTCCTCAAACAAATGAAGTCTGAGCTGGGATTTAAAAAAATGGGTAGAAGTTACCTAGATACTAGGAAAAGTTAAGACCCTGAACCCACCTAACCCAATGTGACCAGCTTGACTTTGAGAAATTCAGTTCAGTGATCAATTAACTAAAATTATAAGCCCAATTGGTTTGTGTGTTCCTTTGACCATGGAGTGCTAATAGGCAGGGAGAAACTGGCCATCAGAGTTGTGGTAGAGTGAAGGTTGCAAATTTGAATGTTTAAGATGAGACCCTAGAAGTGCTGAAAAACTCAAGGCAGATTTCCAATGGCAAAGAGAAGTCATAGAAGATAATTAGGAATTCTATTTCCCTTCCTAAAGAATACATTAGAAGTATTCATGTTTCACTGAAGAGATTATCCAATTTAGTTTTTAAAAAAATAAACCTATGTAATTTCTGATGTCCAAGACTATAAGAAGAAAATATTTTCATTTACTTTGAACCACTGGTATGCTGGAGTCAGCTGTTCCAGTTCAGAAGAATCAATAATTGATTTTTCAGAAATTATGTGAGCTGATTGTTAAATCAGCCATTATTAAAAATGGAATTCTATAAAATTCAATTAAATTATTGTATCAAAAACAAAGATGATAATACTCAAAATATATTAATTCCTAATTATTTTGCTGCATTCTATTATCACCTATGCTCTCAAGTATATTTACATCTATTGGATCTGAATTGTGGAAATACTTATGCTATGTGCCTCTCTTCCCAAAATTCAGCATTCAGCTATGTTATGTTGATAGATAGAAACCAGCCATGGTGGGTGCATTGATAGCATGGGAATTGGCAAATACTAGGAATCAGGTCTTGCCTCACTCATCCCACCTGGAGAGCTGGTTATTAAACATTTTCTAGCCCATTGCTTTGAGCCTAGAGACTTAATAGAGTTGAGATTCTGAGGGATAAGATAGTCAAACTCAGCTCACAAATAGACGTGTCATAATTTTGATGACTCAATACCTCTTAAATGCTTTCCTTGTATTTTGGTAATTTCCTGTGGTAGAGTCCTATATGTCTCTCCAAGCCTCCCTTGCCACTAGGCACAGGCATGTGAGTTGATTTTCACCTGAGCACTTAAAAGAGAGGTTCTACTTGGAATCCCCATTGCTAGCAGGGTTGGTGGAGTATAGTGGAGGGGCATGGATTGTCAGGGGTAGTGGTGTTTGAAGAGGACTGGCTGGGTCTCCTATGCTGTGAGCACTATACTGGCTGGGTTCTGAAATGGGGAGATTACACCTCAAGGGACTTTAGGGAGAGCTTTGGGTCTAGTCCAGGGCTAATTAGCCTTAGAACAGATCCCACACCTGGATTTCTGACTGTTAGCTTCTGGAGATACTGTGATCTTCTTCTTTAATCAGTTTGTCTTCTGCTTGAATTACATATATGGGCTCTGTAGTTTAAAATTAAGAACACTGACCAATGCAGCAGCTCCTTCCTATTTGAACACATATAAATGAAACCATAATCATTTAAAATGTTTTATTCTTTGTTGAAAAATAAAAATATAATTATATTGCATAGATGAAAATATTTACTGCCAATTTACATAGGTTATTGAAGTTTGGAAAATATGGTAGGAATATATATTACCTCATGACTCACTATTGCTAATGTTTTGGAATATTTCTTTCTTTTTTTCTATACAGCATATATTTTTATAACCGCAAAGTCACACTGTTTATATCACATTATGTTACATTACATTGGTGGCATTACCTATGTGTATTGAACAAGAGTTACCTGTGTTTATCTTTCTGAATCAAAATTGTTATTATTAATTTCTCGATTTAGATGTAGCATATATGAAGATTTTTCTCTGTGTCAGTTTCTTTGAAAGCTTTTTTTAAGATAAATTTTTGATTTTTTGAGAGAGAGTTTGATGTTCTAAAACTAGCATGACCTTTGTAATTCATTTATTCATTAATTCGCTTATTTAATAAATCATTCCTGAGTACCTAACATGTCCATGGTTCTGTTCTAAATGTTGGAGATACAGCAGTGAGTGCAAAAATCCTGCCCTCAAGAAGCCTATATTTGAGGGGGCAAATGGACAAATTATCTAATAAATAAATTACTTAGGGAGTGCAGTAAATTTGATAAGGAACTAAGAAGAAAAATAAAGTTGGACAAAGAAGATGGGTAGTGCTTGGGGGAGGGGTTTACAATTCTAAGTAGAGTGGTTAGGGTAGGACTCAATGAAATCTTGAGTCAAGACTTAATGGTAAGGGAGTGAGCTGGGGAAGAGCCTTCCAGGCAGAGGTAGGAAGTTATGGAAAGGCCTGAGGTAGGAGGGTGTCTGTGGTATTTGAGGAACACCCCAGAGGCCAGTGTGGCTGAAGTGACCTGAGCAAAGGGGAAGAAAAGATGGAAATGAGGTGAAAGAGGTAAGGTGGAGTTAGGATCATGTAGTTGTTGGTCATTGCAAGGACTAGGACTTTAACACTGAGTGAAATGGGGAGCCATTGGATTATTTTGAGCAGGGAAGAAATATGACTTGGCATATGTTTTAAAAGTATCACTCTGCTTCTGCTATTCGAAGTGTTGTCTGTGAACCAAGAGCACTGGCATCTCCTATAGCTTATCAGAAATGGAGAATCTCAGACCTTGCCCTAGATCTACTGAATCCGATTTTACCTTTAACAAGATCCCCAGGTGTGGTGGTTTGGAACTGTATGTACCTTAGAAAAACACATTCTTAAATCTAGTCTATTCCTATATATAGGACCGATTGTAAGCAGGATTTTTTAATGAGGTTAATTCAGTTAAGGTGTGGACCAACCCAATTAAGATGGGTCTTCATTCTATTACTGGAGTCTTTCATAAGAGAATGAAAGAAAGCAACCAGGAGCTGAAATCAAGGAACTTAGAAGAGAAGGGATAAACCAGGAAATGCCACTATGTGCCTTGCCATGTGACAGAAGAGCCAATGAGCACTGGCTGCCAGCCCCAGAAGCTTGCCAGTCTTTGGGGAGAAAGCATCACCTTGATGATGCCCTGATTTAGACTTTTACCCAGCCTCAAACCGTGAGTGAATAAATTCCCATTATTTAAGTCAACCCATTTCATGGTATTTGCTTAAGCACTCTTGGAAACTAAAACAGCAGTTATTTGTGTACACAAGTATAGTTAAGAAATTGTAATATGGACTGAAGAGGGGTGGGCAAGAAAAAAAAGCAGGGGTACAGTGAAGAATCTTTTGCTGTGCTCCTAGTAAGAGATGATAATGGTTTAGGCCAAGGTAGTATTAATGGAGGTGGTGAGAAGAAAAACTGAATGTGGGATATAAGAGAAAGGAAAGCAAGGGTACCTCCATGGTCTTCATGAACTGATTTGGGGTTAGAGAATGGAGTTTTTATGAACTATATTGGGGTTAGAGAATGGAATTCTCATTAACTGTTTTGGAAAAGAAAATAGGTGGAGCAGATTTGTTCAAATTATGTGAGAGATATCAAATAGTTAGTTATGAAAGTCTAGAATTTAGGGAGAGATCCAGACTGGAGATACAAAGTTGAGAATCATTTACATATATTCCAAATTTAAAGTCATGGGATTAAACAAAATCACTAAGGAAGTGAGACAGATGAAGAAAGAGGAAGCCAAAAGGACTAAACCCTAGGGTCCTCCAACCTGAAGTGGTCAGACAAAAGAAGAAACCCACAAAATCTGAAAAGGAATGGCCAGGGAAATAGGAGAAAGGGGGGTAAGTGGGAAGGGAAGCCCTGGAAGCCAAATGAAAAAATCCTCAGCAAGGGGTTGAGATTAATAGGTCTAAAGCTATACATAGTTCAGGGAAGATGAAATGGACTATTAGATGCAGCTACAGTAAGATCATGGGTCACCTTGTTAATCTCAGTGTTCATGGGGAGGTGGAGGTTTACAAACCTGCTTGAAGTGAGTTTCGGAGAGAATGGGTGGAGAATGATTGGAGTGTTAATTTTTGAAACATATATCAACCACTTAATAGCTATGTGAACTTGAGCAAATTACTTCAAACTGAGCCCCTGTAAATGGTTATGGTTAAGTAACATAGATGAAAATGCTTAGCATAATTACTGGCAACTATTAAATGTTAATTCTCTTCCACTCTCTTTTGAATAGAAATCAAGAGGAGTAGCCGAATATTTATGGTTTTATTAAAATGTGACTTAGCCCAATTTGCAATAACTTAAATATTTCCAACTTAATTTGATTAAAAAAAATTCAGGCCATATATCTTCCCCAAATAACTGTTTTACTGTCATATTTGTTATTATTTGGTTCCAATGACTCTGTTGATGCAGGGTAATAAAGAGGCTAAGACATCATTTGATCTCTGTATGGGTCAGTTAGTATTACAAAAAGAAAAATGGCTATATTGTCACAGATAACACCTCTCACCAACCATGGCTGTTCATCTCTCAGACAGACTGAAAGAAGCCTCAGCTAGAGCAAGTAAATTTGCCACTGCAATCTCATCACTTTTAGAAGAAGCAATAAATGCTATAAGCTTTTCAAATACTAGAACACATTCCTAAATGAAAGTCATTTTTTGGGTAGAATTTTTGGTAGGGGTTTAAATATCACATAGAAGGTAAATAAGATAAACTTTAAAGACCTTACCAGCCCTGATACATTCATAAAATTTATGTAAACGCTAGAAAAATACTTGTGAGATTCTGAGATTAGAGAATTCTGCTTTAAGGGAGAAAAGAGGAAATTTACTTAAAAACTTGAAGATGTTTTGATGGACTTGATAGACCAGAAGAAAGGTGAATATTTCTGTGGGCTTTACCAGAAAGAGGGGTTTTTTTTTGGTTTGGTTCTGGAAGCTATAATAATCTTTAGTTTCATAGAATCAAAACCTTCTTTTTATAAGAAACACATTTTTTTGGGGGGCAAAATATCTAGTTTGTGGACTGCACAGCTATCACTAAGCTAAGCTAAATTGGATTAGTTAAGAATACAGAGAATGAAAACAAACTTGTTTTTAGCTTTTCTGAAATAGGCACTAATTCTAACCTGTCTTTCTGAATTTTGTATGCAGGTCCAATAGTACTTTTGAGGTCTCAGAAGGACATTGAACCCTGGTGTGGAGTAGAGTTAACCAAAAGAAGTGCGCATATTTGTAAGGGTGACAATGAGTGCTCAGAATGGGCACATCTCATCCACCAGGTGAGACAGGTTAGGTTAACTGTGGGTTTGGCAGCAGCCCAGAGTTTGGAGGGAGCCAGGCTTGGACAAGGAAGGATTAGAGTGGGTCCAGGCTTTATAGCAGTATAGGTTAAGATTTTGGATAAAGACAGCCAAAGAAAAACTGCACCAGGCACTAAAAACAGGGAAGGATGACTTTATTCAAAGCTGACATGGTAAGAAAGAGAGAGTAGAAACAAAGGATGGCAAGCATTTTAGGGTTTGGAGTGGGTTGGAAGGAAAGCACTGGAAGATAATAAGGGCGGTTGATCACTGAGATGGGTGAGTGATTTACTGAGGTTGCGTTTAGGGCTGCTTGGTTTGGAATGTTTTCATTGGCAGTAATTAGGCCACCCGGAGTCTATAAAGAGGGAGGAAGAGAGAGATATGGAACTACCTGGTTAGGAGACTCAGGACTGGGGTGAAAGGGAGGTCAGGGACATGGAGTCAGGGAGAAGATTATCTAAAGCTTTGTCATTTAAAGGGAATTTAAGGCCATCTTGATCATGACTAGACAAGATGGAAAGTCAGGTTAATGAGATCAGGGCAATGGGAGTTAGGAAAAGCAAGGCCTGGAGTTGTACCAAAGAGAACTCCAAGGCTAGCCAAGATCTTCTGTCTGGATAATACTATTTCATTATGACTGGTTGCCCAGGTTTCCTGGATGGAGCCCCTTACCAGGTAATTATGGCCCTCACATAGTAAGTTTCCAAACAAAAAGTTTATTATAATAATTTGTGTAACACTTCCACAGATTTTGTTGTATTTATGTACTGGCTCATAATTTTCTACTTAATGCATTTTCTTATATAGGTCAATATTGAAAAATGTCTTAAATAAATCTCTTTATTAAAAGAAATTTTATATCAATATTTTAAATAGAAAACTTTTCACCATAAAAGAAAAGTAACTGTAAATAAAAATATCATGGAAACAAAATAATGTTAAGTTCTAGCTAAATACTCTTATCTGCACTTTGACCAGACACTGATGTTGATACCCACTTCCTCTTTATTAAATGGGAGATTACCTTAGTGTTGGATCACAAATAAAAACCAATAACAAACTGTGTCTCTGTCTACAAGCAGAAGAGTTGCAGGAAAATGGAAAAGAGACATGATAACTTTTGTCACTCTGTGATTCAATGTTATTTAGTGCTCTATCTGAGCATAATGTAAAAAATGCTCATATACCAACACAAATCATCTCACATTCTTCTCAAAATTATCTTAAATTTCACATTTAGGGAAATACTACTTGAAAAAAGTTTCTTAAATTTGAGATGACAATGTCCAAATATTTGAGTATAGATTTTTTGCTATGACAACATTGTCTCTAGTTCATACTGAAATGAAGAATAAGGAAATGTGAACTTTTCACATTTTTTATAGTGTTAAGAAATATTGAGGTACATAAATTGAATAAATTGAATTTCATTCAATTTATCTATCATATTTGAGACTGTATCTTTTTATTTTTTAATGATAAATTGCTCATTTTTGTGGAATGAGAATGAGAATGAAGGATGAATCTTCTCTCTCAATTTTAATATGGAAAATATTTTAAGGTTTGTCTTTCCTTATTTTGAGGAACATTTCTTCTTATGATTGGTCAATACTGCAATTTTGGAAATTGTGGCTTTTAATCTTGAAAGACTGCAGATTCCGTACTTATTCTAGTGTCCCCTTTGTTTACTGGTCATTATTGGCCCACCTTGCTGTGTGTGAGAGTGCCACAGAATGCAGCAGTAGTACATCTGTGAGGCTGCGTTATAGAGAAAGAAGAGAAAATAAAATTAGGCTGTAAATGATGAAGGTCTTTGATGGGTGAGATCTCTTCTAAGTGAAATACTTTCATTGCCTCCCTGGAATCTATGGTGTCTGGATCATGGGGAAGGTTCCATCCTTGCAACTGAATTTGAAGAAGTCCATTGGGTCCATGGCCCTTAAAAGAGTCTGTTGTCCTAATGTTTAGTGATCCCATCACTTTAAGTGCTAGAGGCAAAGTTCCAGGTAGCAGGGATCATAACAAAAAAAAAATTTTTTTAAGATTTTTTTAATTATATTTACCTGATACCTAAAGCTGCAGTGTTTGTTTAATTTTGAAATTAGAATGAAAATCAAAAGGCATTCAGTGAAGTAATGCCAGGTATGTTGGCAATGGCATGCTTTTATACATGTTGTTCCCATCCCATCTGTTTGAAACACTATACCTTTTCCTCTTCACCTCCTTAGTCCTTACTCACCATTCCAGTTCCTTCGTAGAGCTCAAGCTCAAAAGATGAAACTCATCTGTAGTCACCATAAAGAAGCTTGGCTCTTAAAATGGAGGGAGCTCAAGAAATGTGTTGTGTTATTGGGTCTTTAACTAGTAATGGAGCAATTCATCATTATAATCCCAAATTATGCCCGCATCCAAGATAAAAATCAAACATTTAAAGACTTTCCAAATCTGTCCCTGTTTTTAAATTTCATTCTGTATTTAACTTTGGCCCATTAAGTGCTCTCCCCATTATAATAGAGTAATTTGTTGACTATTGTGTAAATATGCCTCATGTACTTCTACTTCTAACTTTTGCCGCAGTTTTCCTTGCCTTGAATGCTCTGCTATAATACTTCTATCTCTTGAAACATTATAGCTGTATCAGTTAGAATGGGATTCATCTTCATTTGAGTTTAAAAGTGATTTAAATGCACTAGAGATTATTTTCTTATTTAAAAGAATCCAAAGGCAATTGATGAAGAACCCAAGCTGCTCCTTTAAAAAAATAAACAAACATAAAACAAATTATTGAGGTTTAATTTACATAGCATATAATCTACCAATGTTCAATTTCATGATTTTTAGAAAATTTATATTGTACAATTATCATCACAGTTCAAATTTAGAACATTTCTATCACTTCAAAACTTTGCTTATGCCACGTGTTGCCAGGTCCCACTCTTAACCAGGGGCCATTGCTGATCTGCTCTGTAGCACTATAAATCTGTCTTTCCTAGAAATTTCATATAAATGGATTCTTACAATATGCAGCCCTTAATGTCTGGCTTCTTTAGCTTAGAAAGATGTTTTTATTCTATCTACATCGTTGCACATATTGGTAGTTTATTCCTTTTTATTGCTGTAGAGTATCCTATTGCATGGATGGAGCTTGTTTATTCACCAGCTGATGGACATTAGACTGTTTTCAGAAATTTTCTGTTATAGATAAAACATTCTCATACAAGTCTGTGTGCACATAAGTTTTCATTCATCTTGAGTGGATATCTTCAGCATATACATAGGAGTGGTCATGCTGGCTCAGGTGGTAAGTAAATGTCTGGCTTTGTTTTTAAGAAATTGTCAAGCCATTTTGTAAATTGGCCATACTATTTTACATTCCTGCCATCCAAGTAGGAATGTGTTTATATCTCATATATCCCCAGTAAAATACTGACTCTTTATTGTTATGAAATGTCCTTCTTTATCTGTTCTTAGTAATATTTATTTTTTTTAATTCTATTTTGTCTGATATTAATTTAGCCATCCCAGCTCTCTTATGGCAAATGTTTACATGGTATGTCTTTTTCGATCATTTTATTTTCTTCTTTTGCATCTTTGAATCTAAAGAGTGCCATTTGTAGATTAATATAGTTGGGTCTTGATTTTTTAATTCAGTTTGACAATCTTACCTTTTGGTTGAAAAGATCAATCCTTTCATATTTAATGTAACTACTATTGTGCTTGTATTTACATCTATCATTTTCTTCTTTTTCCTATATGTCTGTGTCTCTTGTTCCTTTATTCCTCATTTTGTACCTTCTTCTGTGTTGAATATCTTCTAGAGCCTAATTTTAATTCCTTTGTTGTTTTTTTAACTATGTTTTGGGGTGTTTGTTTTAGTGGTTGCTTTATGGAGTAGAATCTGTTTCTTAATTCATCACAATCTATTTCAGGTCATTACTGGTAAAATATAGCACTTTTTCCTGATGTAGCTACATTTTTTTCATCCTCATTTGTGATATTATTGTATATCTATATAAGTTGTAAAACTAACAGTGCAATTTTACAGTTACTGCTTTATTCAATGTTATGTTTTTTAAGGTAATTAAGAGAAGTAAAGTGAAAAATCTTTATACTTGTTTAAAAAATGCTGACCCACATTTCTGAAGCTCTTCATTTCTTCCTACAGATTCAAGTAACTCTTAGATATCATCTCCTTTCAACTTAAAGGACTTCCCTTAGTATTTCCTGTAGGGAAGGTCTTCTAGCAGCATATTAATTTTTTTTAATCTTGAAATATTTGTATTTTGCAATCATTCTTGAAGGATAGTCTTGCTATATATAGAATCCTTGCTTGGAAGATTTTATTTTTCTTTCAACTCTTGGAATAAACCACTCCACTGATTTCAAGGCTTGGTTGTTTCTGATAAGAGATCTGCCATTAAGTACACTGTGGTTCTCCTGTATGTGATGAGTTGTTTTTCTCTTGCTGCTTTCAAAATTTTCTTTTTGCCTATATCTTTCAACAGTTTGAGTATGATATTTCTAGATATGGATCTCTTTAAATTTATTCTGCTTTGGGTTTATTGAGCTTTTTTATTTTATATATTAATATTTTCCATAACATTTGGGAAATTTGAGACCTAATTTTTCTGCCCCTTTCTATCTCTTCTTTTCTGGGTCTCCATATATATGTATATTGGTGTGGTTGATGTTATCCCCCAGCTTCCTAATTCTCTGTTCATTATTATTCATTTAATATTCTCTCTGTTCTTCATATTGGATAGTTTTGATTGATTTAACCTGGAGTTCACTAATAATTTTGCCATCTCAAATTTACTATTCATCCCATTTAGTCAATTTTTTTCATTTATCTTATTGTACTTTTCAATTTTAGAATTTCCATTTGGGTCTTTTTTTTTTTATAACACAGTTATTGAAATATAATTCACATACCATCCATTTCACCTATTTAAAGTGTACAATTCAATGATTTTTAGTATAGTCACAGAGCTATGAAACCATTACCATAATAAAGTTCAGATCATTTTCATTACCCCAGAAGAAATCATTCCATTAGCAGTTACTTGCCATTTCCTCCAACTCTACTCTCCATTCTCAGGCACACATTACTCTGTTTTCTGTCTCTATGAATTTGCCTATTATGGATATTTCATATAAATGTAATCATATAATAGGTGATCTTTGGTGACTGACTTCTATTACTCAGCTTAAGGTTTTCCATTTCATCCATGTTTCAGTACTTTATTCCTTTTAATTTTTAAATTTTTAATTATATCACATTGTATGAATATATCACATTTTATTTATCCATTCATTAATTGTATATATATATATATGCTGGAATGCCATATACCAGAAATCTGTTGGCTTTTACAAGGGGGATTTGCTAGTTTACAAATTTATAGTTTGGCCACAAAAATGTCCAAGTTGAGGCATCAAGAGGAAGACAGCTTCTCTGTTCCTCTGTCACATGGGAAGGCACATGGCCTGTATATGCTGGTCCTTTTTGTCTCTGAGCTCTCTCCAAAAGTCTCTCTCTCAGCTCTCTCAGCCTTTTTTTTTTTTTTGCCTTTTATCCCCTCGTAAAGGACTCCAGTAAAGGAATAAAAGTCACCTTGAATTGGGTGTGTCACTTCTCAATTTAAATAACTTAACCAAAAGGTACCACCCACCATAGGTCTGCACTTACAGGAATGGATTAAAAATGCATGGCCTTAGACTCACTCAGCATAATGTTCTCTAGGTTCATCCATGTTATTACATGCTTCATAAGTTATTATGCTGAGTGAGAGTAGCCAAAAACTAAAGGACAAATACTGTATGGTCCTACTGATGTGAACCGACATTCGAGAATAAACTTGGAATATGTCATTGGTAACAGAGACCAGCAGGAGTTAGAAACAGGGTAAGATAATGGGTAATTGGAGCTGAAGGGATACAGACTGTGCAACAGGACTAGATACAAAAACTCAAAAATGGACAGCACAATAATACCTAATTGTAATGTAATTATGTCAAAACACTGAATGAAGCTGCAAAAAAAAAAATGCATGGCCTTTTGGGGGGTACATCAATGCACAATGGCCATTTGGATTGTTCCTACTTTGCTATTATGAATATGCTGTTACAAAAATTCATTTACAAGTTTTTATGTGAACATATGTGTGGATATATATCTAGGAGTGGAATTGCTGGGTCAGTACGGACATTTTATGTTAAAGCTTTTGAGGAATTGCTGATTGTATTCTCAGGTTACTGCACCATTTTACGCTCTTAATAGCAGTGTATGGGTTTTTTAGTATCTTTCATTTCTTTATTGAAATTCCCTATTTGTCAAGTCATTGTCATCATGCTTTCCTTCAATTTTTCAGTATGGTTTCCTTTAATTCATTGAATATATTTTTTTAATAGCTTCTTTGGGATCTTTTTCTGCTAAATTCAACATCTGGGCCCTCTCAGCATCAGATTATATTGATTGATCTTTTCCTCTGAAAATTAATCAAACTTTATTATTTCTTTGCTTGTATCATAACCATGCTTTGTTATTGCTGAAATCTGAGTGACTTACATATATATTCTAGCAACTCTGAATTCTGATTTTTTTTCTCTCAGCTTATTTTTATTTTTTTTTTTGCATGGGCAAGCTCTGGGAATCAAACCCAGGTCTCTGGCATGGAAGGTGAGAATTCTGCCTGCTGAGCCACTGTGGCCTGCCCTCAGCTTAGTTTTTTAGTAGCTTATCTGGATTTAACCGGTCTCTCCTATGATATTCAGCCACTAATATCTGCTGTTTTGTGTTTTTGTTTGTTTGTTTTTAGCCTGTCTACTTAGTGGTTGCCTCATTATCTGCATAGCTTAGTATTTAGGCAGCATTTTGGGAAATGGTTATTCTTAGATCCCTTGAATTTGTAAGGCTTTCACTCCTGCCCATCAATCTATGTATAAATTAGGAAGCACATTCAAAGTTTAACCAGTGCTCAATTCTACCTTGGCTTTCACTCTTAGCTTGACTGTCTCAGGTCCCCCTTCTGTATGAACATAGTTTTCTAATCAGCCAGAGATATGCAGAGAGCTTTTCTAGCCCTTCTATAACTCACTCAATTCCATGATCTCCTCATTTCATTTCAAGCTGGGCCACTACTCTCCCCAACTGAGATTGCTGCCTCAGGCTTTCAGAGCTATGGGCTTTCTCTGTTTCCTATCAAGTTCACCACTTTTATTGTCAGTGTCTTCACATTTTTTTCCCCACTGATCTAAAAGAAGCCCATTCCCTTTGGCAAAACACACCATGAATTTCCTGGCCAGGTCTATAGGGGAAATAATGTCCTTGCTGAAAGAGTTGGGGGTAGTGGGGGTGGTAAAATTGGAATTATCCTGGAGGCAAAAGCCACAAACTTCTGTTGCATTTGCCTGAATAAATAAATAAAAATTCTTCTTGAATAAATAACTGTAAATTAGTGGGTTTTTTTTTTTGCCTGTAGTCAATTGCTATTGCCCCAAATCATTGCTTTTCATAAAATTGTTCAGTTTTATAATTATTTTTTGGCAACAGTGTTCATAGGCTTCTTCACTTCATCATAGAAGGAACTTTCTCCTGCTCCTATCTTTTTTTTTACATGACCAGGCACCAGGAATCGAACCTGGGTGCAGGCAAGAACTCTGTTTGCTGAGCCACTGTGACCTGCCCACTCCTATCTTTTTGAAACAACATTCTTGAATGTGATTTCTCTCTTCAGGGTTACCTTTGGGTTCAAGATGGATGCTATAGCTCAGCCATCATGATAAAGTCCCACATCAAAAAAAAAGAAGAAAATGTACAACTGATACGTGGATCTGCTGATTCACATCCCTCTATGCGAATCAAATATGTCCACATGACACAACTGAATCAGGTTTCTATTACGAAGCAAAAAGAGGAGAATAGGTATTGAATGGCAACTGGCGGTCTCTATCATAGCTTCTATCAATCCTAGGTCAGGTTGTGTGGTGTTTTTCTTGAACCACTCAATCCTGGTAAATTCTTTCCTATCTGAAATCCTATTACACTTACCTTCGTTAGAATTAATTGGGAATTTATTATATTCTGTTTTGCTTGCCCTCTTGACTTTCCTATCCAACTGTATGATAACCTCTTTGAGTGTAAGGTTTATTTTTAAACATTTTTAGATTTACACAGAATGTCTCACATAGTACCTTGCATTTAGTTGATGCTTAATAAACTTTTATCAGTTATTTCATTAGGGTATCAAGAGTGAGTAAAGAGATATAATGGCAGATCTTGGAGGTTTTCAAGGTAAATCTTAATTCTTTCCGCACCAGCCTACATATTGTTTTCCCACAGTTTTTCTACATTTTATCCAATTTGAACCTCTCAAATCATCTGATAGTTCATCTTTTGTATCCATGCTGCTGGTGGCTTTTACAAAGCTACTTTTCCTTACATGAAACTCTCTTTCAAGCTTCATTTTGTGTGGCTCATAACCAAGAGCCAATGCCTCAATACTGTAGATTGTTGTCTGTGAAACAGGAGTTGGAGCTTCCCTGGGCAGAAGTCCATACTACAAACAGTGACTGCCCAAAGTCCTAAAAATTCTCAGAACTCAGCAGAAAGGATACTTCTTAGACAGACAGCAGAAATTGAACCCAAATGGACTTTTCTGGCTTGTAGAACGTACTGAAGCTTAGACTGGCCAAGATTACCTTTGTGTGTCCCACTAGCTGTGGACACTTGATGACCTAGGCTCTCCAGTCTACAGACTATCTACAGTGGAGGGTCTTACCTCGATGTTGATGGCTGCTGACTAATCAGGTGGTGGTTGCTGAAGATTGAAATGGCTGTTGCAATTTCTTAATATAAAATAATTAATTTGCCACATCAATTGACTCTTCCTTTCATGAAAGATTTCTCTGTATTATGTGATGCTGTTTAATAACTTTTACACATAGAAGAACTTGTTTCAGAATTGGAGTCAGTCCTCAAAACCTGCCACTGCTTTTCAACTAAGTTTATGATGTACTATTCTACACCCTTTGTTGTCATTTCAACAGTGTTCACAGCATCTGCACCAGGAGTACCACCCATATCAAGAATCACTTTTTTTGATCATCCATAAGAAGCAACCCCTCATCCACTAAAGTTTTATCTTAAGATTACAACAATTCAATCACATCTTCAAGCTCCAGTTCTAATTCAAGTTCTCTTGGTATTTCTACCACATTTGCAGTTACTTCTTCCACTGAAGTCCAGAACTTCTCAAAGTCATCCATGAGGGTTGGATTCAACTTCTTCCGAAGTGTTGTTAATGTTGATATTTTTACTCCCTCCTGTGAATAACAAGATTCCTAATGGCATCTAGAATGGTGAATCTTTTCCAGAACATTTTCAACTTATTTGCCCAGATCAGTCAGAGAAATCATAGTACTCACTATCTATGGCAACTATACTTCATGATATGTATTTCCTAAATAATAAGACTTAAAAGTGAAAATTATTTGTTCCATGGACTGCAGAATGAATGTTGTGTTAGCAGCATTAAAACAACATAATTTTATTGCACTTCTCCATCAGAACTCTTGGGTGACCTGGTGCATTAGGAAAAAAAGGAATTTTTTTCTGAGCAGTAGATCTCAACAGTGGGCTTAAAATATTTAGTAAACCATGTGGTAAACAGATGTGCTGTTGTCCAAGCTTTGCTGTTCCATTTATAGAGCACAGACAGAGTAGACTTATACAAGAATTGGCTTATACTTAAAGTCACGGCTGCATTAGCCTCTAACAAGAGTGTCAGCCTCTCCTTTGAAGCTTTGAAGTGTTGACTTCTCATCTTTATCTAGGAAAGTACTATATAATATCTACCTCCAATGTAAGGCTCTTTCATGCACATTGAAAAGCTGTTGTTTAGTATATCCACTTTCATTAATCATCTTAGCCAGATATTCTTGATAGCTTGCTGCAGCTTCTACCTCATTATTTGGAGCTTCACTTTGCACTTTTGAAAAAAAAATTAAATTTTTTATTAGAGAATTGTGTATTTACAAAACAATCATGCATAAATACAGGATTCCCATATACCAACCTATTTTAACACATTGACTTCATGTGGTACATTTGTTATAATTGACACATTTTTACAATTGTATTATTAACAAATTGTACTATTAACAATAATTCATGGCTTGACTTAGGGTTCATTATTTGTGTAGGGCAGTTCTATGGACTTTTTAAAAATTTTTGCTCTACTAACCTATATGAAACTTAACATTTCCTCTGTTAACCACATTCAGTGCTGTTAATTATGTTCACAATGTTGTGCTACCATAATCACCAACTTTTACCAAAATAATTCCATCATTCCAATAGGAACTCTTCGTATTTTAAGCTTTAACATCCTAATCCCCATCCCCACCCCATGTCCTGGTAATCTTTATTCTAAATTCAGATTCCATGAGTTTTTTTAATTCTAATTATTTCATATCAGTGAGATAATGCAATATTTATTCTTTTGTGTCTGGTTTATTTCACTCAATTTGATGTCTTTGAGGTTCATCCAAGTTGTTGCATGTATCAGAACTCAATTCCTTTCTATAGCTGGAGTTTTGGTTTGCTAAAGCTATTAAAATGCAGTATACAAGATATTGATTGGCTTTTACAAAGGGGATTTATCAGGTTGCAAATGTACAGTTCTAATGCCATGAAAATGTCCAAATTAAGGCATCCAGAGAAAGATACCTTGACTTTGAAGAAAGTCTGATGACATCCAGGGTTCTTTCATCATATGAGAAGGCACATGACAATGTCTGCTAGCTCTTCTCTCCAAAATGTCTCTGGGCTTCTGTGTATCCTTGCTTGCTCCTTCTGTGACATTTCTGTCACTGAGCCCTCTCCAAAATGTTCTACCTTTTATTCTGTCATAAAGAACTCCAATAAAGATGATGAGGACTCACCATAAACTTGGTGGGTCTATTCTTCATGGAACACCCTAATCAAAAGGTCCCACCCAGTAAAAGGTCTGCATCCACAAGAATGGATTAGAAGAACATGGCTTTTCTAGGGTGCATCACAGTTTCAAACAGCATGGCTAGAAATACGTGTGTATATTCCACATTTAAAAAATTCATTCATCAGTTGAGGGGCATTTGAGTTGCTTCCAACTTTTGGCAATTGTGAAGAATGTTGCTATGAACATTGCAGTGCAAATATATGCTCAAGTCCCTACTTTCAATTCTTTTAGATATATATATATAGTGGGATTTACGGGCCATATGGTAATTCTAGATTTAACTTTCAGAGGAATCACCAAACTGTCTTCCACAGTGGCTGCACCATTCACATTGTCTTCAGCAATGAATAAGTATTCTTGTTTCTCTGTATCCTCTCCAACACTTTTAATTTTCCATTTTTTAATAGTAGTGATTCTAATGTGTGTGAAATGGTATGAGCATTTCTTTCCTGTGCTTTTTGGCCATTAATATACTTCTTTGGGGAGATGCCTATTCCAGTCTTTTGCCCATATTAAAATTGTCTTGTTTTGTCTTTTTGTTGATAAAGTTGAAGGATTTCTTAATATATTCTGGATAGTAAATCTTTATCAGATATAATGTTTCCCAAATATTTTCTCCAATTATGTAGCTTATTATTTTACTTTCATGATAAAGTTCTTTTAGCACAAAAATGTTTGATTTTGATGAGGTCTCATGTGCCTACCTTTTCTTTTGTTGCTTTTGAGATATGTGTAAAGTTTAAGAAACAATTACCTAACACAAGGTCCTGAAGATACTTCCCTATATTTTCTTCTAAAATTTTATAATTCTGGCTGTTATATTTGGGTCTTTGATCCATTTTGAGTTGATTTTTTTAATATGGTGTGAAGAAGGGTCCACCTTCATATTTTTGAAAATGGAGATCCAGTTTTACATATATGTTAAAGAGATTTTTCTCTTTCAATTGAGTACCCTTAGTCCCTTTGTCAAAATTCAGTTAGCTGTAAATGTGAAGGTTGATTGCTGAGCTGTAGGTTAAATTCTATTAGCCCATTTGTCTGTCCTTGGACCAATACAATGCTGTTTTGGTTACTGTGGCTTTGTAATAAGTTTTAGGGTCAGGAATTGTGGGTCTTCCAACTTCATTCTTCTTTCCAGGGTACTTTGTCTGTTCATGGATCCTTCCCCTTCCATATGTATTTAATGATTGGCATTTCCATTTCTGCAAAGAAGGTTGTTTGAATTTTGATTGAGATGATATTGAATCTGTAAATTGCTTTGAGTAGAATTGACAGTGCAACAATAATTAGTCTTCCAATTTATGAACACAGGATATCCTTCCATCTATTTATTTATTTCATCTCTTTTAGCAATAATCTGTAGCTTTCTGTGTAGAAGTTCTTTAAATTGTTGGTTAAATATACTCCTAAATATTTAATTTTTTAGTTGCTATTGTAAATGGATTTTTTTCTTGATTTCTTCTTCTGATTGTTCATTGCTTGTGTACAGAAACACTACAGACTTTTGGGTGTTGATCTTGTACCCTGCTTCTTTGTTGAGTTCATTAGCTATAGGATCTTTGTTGTGAGGTTTTCAGGAATTTCTATCTGTATGATTGCATCATTTGCAAATAGAGAAAGTTTTGCTTCTTCCTTTCCAATTCGGATGCCTTTTATTTCTTTCTATTACCTAATTCCTCTTGTAAAACCTCTAGTACAATGTTGAATAACAGTGGTAACTGTGGGAATCCTTGTCTTGTTCCAGGTCTTAGAGGGAAAAATTTCAGGCTTTCATCATTTAGTATGATGTTAACAGTGGATTTTCATAGATGCCCTTTATCATATTGAGGAATTTGCCTTCTATTCCTATTTTTCTAAATGTTTTTATTGAGAAACAGTACTGGATTTTGTCAAATGTCTTTCAGCATAAATTAAGATGATCACATGCTTTATTTCCTTCATTCTGTTAATGTGTATTACCTTAATTCATTTCTTATGTCAAATCACTCTTGTATTCCAGGGATAAATAACTTGATCTTGGTATATGATTCTTTTTAATGTGATGTTACATTTAGTTTGCTAGTATTTCATTAAGGATTGTTGGCATATGTATTCATAAGAGATATTGGCCTTTAATTTTCTTTCCTTGTGATATATTTATGTGGCATGGTATGAAGGTGATGTTGGCTTTGTAGAATCAACTAGAAAGTATGCTCTCCAATTTTTTGGAAAAGTTTGAAAAGAATTGCGTTAATTCTTCTTGGAAAGTTTTGTCGAGTCCCCTGTGAAGTGGTCTAGTATTGCTTTTTATGTTGTTGTTTTGGGGATTTTTTTTTTATTAGTGATTTGTTGAGGTATTCTATTTCTTCTTGAGTCAGTATAGGTAATTTGTGTGTTACTAAGAATTTGTCCATTTCAGCTAGGTTATCTAATTCATTGTTGTATAGTTTTCATTGTATACTCTTGTAATCATTTTTATTCCAGTGCTTCTATAATAATGCCCCTGTTTTCACTTCTGATTTTAGTTGTATGTGTCAACTCTTTTTTCTTTGTCAGTCTAGCTAAAAGCTTGTCAACTTTATAAATGTTTTCATAGAACCAGCTTTTGATTCTGTTGATTCTCTTTTTTTTGGTCCTCTATTTCATTAATCTTCACTCTAATCTTTGTTATTTACATCCTTCTGCTTGTTTTGGAATTGGTTTATTCTTCTTTTTCTAAGTCTTCCAGTTTTAGGGTTGGGTTTGAAATATTTCTTCTATTTTAAGTAGGCATTTAGTGCTATAAATTTCGCTCTCAGCACTGCCTTTACTGAATCCCATAAGTTTTGGTGTGTTGTGTTTTTATTTACATTTGCCTCATGATATTTTCTAATTTCCTTTGTGATTCCTCTTTAACCATTGGTTTTTAAAGTATATGTTGTTTAATTTAGGCATAGTTGTGAATTTTCCATTTTCCCTCTTTTATTGATTTTTTCACTTCCTTCCATAGTGATCAGAGAAGATACATTGAGTGATTTCAGTATTTTGAAATTATTGAGATTTGTTTTTTGACTAATTATATGGTCTATCTTGGAAAATGATCCTTGTGCACTCAACAAGAATGTGTTGGGCAAAGTGCTCTATTGTGTTTGTTAGGTCCAGTTGGTTTATAGTTAAGAGTTTTGTTTTTCTTATTGATCTTCTCTCTGGATACTCTATTCGTTATTGAAAGTGGTATATTGAAGTCTCCTCTTTTTAATTAGATCTGTCAATTTCTCCCATTAAATATGTGGGTATCTGTTTAATGTATTTTGGAACTCTGCTGTTAGAGGTGTATATATTAAAAGTTGTATGTTTTTCTTGTTTTTGAATTGATACTTTTATCAATAAATAATGACAGTCTTTGTCTCTCATAACTGTTTTTTACCTAAAATGTATTTTATCTGATATTGCTATAGCTACTACCTCAGCTCTATTTTAGTTTCTACTTGCATGTTATATATTTTTCCATCCTTTCAATTTCAACCAACTTGTGTCTTCCAATATAAGGTTAGTCTCTTGCAGAAAGCATAGAGTTGGGCCATACTTTTTTATGCATTCTGCTGATGTCTTCCTTTTGACTGGGGAGTTTAATATACTTACAGTTAAAGTCACTACTGATAATGCAAGACTTCCTTCTTCCATTTTGCTATTTAGGCTTTGTAAGACTATTACTTCTTGTCCACAATTATTCTAGTAATGCCTATTTTTATATTTATTTGACTTTTTGGTTGTACCATATTGAGTACCTTCTTATTTTTATTTGAGCATATTTTTTTTGTGGTTATCATGGGGTTAAAATTCAGCATCCTAAATGTAAAACAATCACATTTGGTTTTATTAACAAATTCACTTCAATAAAATTTACTCACACTTTGTCTATACCCTTCCATTCCCTCTGCCTTTTTTTTTTTGTACTTGATACATTTTATATCTGTACAAACTATTTAAAACCATAGAGTTATTACTTAGAAGCATTTGCATTTTAGCATCTTGCAGGAAATAAGAAGCTGTTATGTGCCAAAAAATACAATACAATAAGTACCCAAATGGCTACCTTTATGAGAGTGCTTTATTCCAATTTGAGCCACTGTCTAGTGTCCTTCCCTTTTCATCTAAAGATTCCCTTTAGCATTGTTTGTAGGGCAGATCTAGTGGTGATGAATTTCCTCAAAAAGCTTCTGTTTGTCTTGGAATGTCTTAATCTCTCTCATTTTTGAAAGAAAGTCTCACCAGATATAAAGTTCTTCATTAGCAGTTGTTCTCTTTCAGCACTTGAAATATTTAAACCCACAAGCTTCCTGACTCTAAGGCTTTTGATGATAAATCAGTACTCAATTTAATTGGGACTCCATTGTTCATAACAAATTGCTTTTCATCTGCAGCTGTCAGAACTTTCTCCCTCTCCTTCGCATTCATTAATGTGATCAATATATGATGTTGTGTATTTTTCTTCATTTTTATCCTGTTTGGTGTTCTCTGGGTTGTTTTCAATGTGCATATTCACATCTTTTACTAAGTCTGGGAAGTTCTCTGTCATTATTTCTTTGAATATTCTTTCTGCTCTTTTTCTCTTTATTCTCTATCTTGGATTCCCATAATATGCATATTGTTACACCTGTTGCTATCCCAGAGGTTTCATAGCTATTTTTGCTTTTTAAAATTCTCTTTTCTTTCTGCTTATTAGCCTGACTGATTTCAAATTTTTTTGGTTCTAGTTCACTGATTCTTTCTTCTGCCAACTCCAGTCTGCTTCTGAAACTGTCTAGTAAATTTTCATTTCGGTTATTATGATCTTTAACTCTTGCAGTTCTGTTTGGTTACTTTTAAAAAATGTCTATCTATCTCTTTAGTAAGAATCTAAAGTTATTCATTCATCATTTTCCTGGTACCCTTTGGCAATTTTTCTGTGGTTTCCTTCTATCTACTTGGGCATTTTTAAGATCATTAAAAAAAAAAGTGTTTGGTATGTCTACATTCAGGTCTTCTTTATTGGTGTTCTCTGATTTTTATCCTTTTCCTCTGGATGGATCGTTTCTTGTTTCTTCATTTGTGTTACACTCTGTTTTTGCATACTGTACTTGTTAAAATTTTAAAATGTTAACTCTGGAATTCATTCACTGAGATGTCTGTTTCTTAATATTTTTAATCAGCTGGTGATAAGACAGAGATTTTCCTGAGTGTTACTCCTCCTATTGTGATGGTCTTCCCAATGAGAATGTAAAATGTCAGGTGTCCCCTGTTTTTTTCTGAGCCTGTGTCTTGTCCTGGGCTTGTGCTTATTAGCTGCTTTGGAGTTCCTCTGTTTACAGGAGTTTGAATTTTCCCTCTATTTTCAAGGAGCAGACCTCCCTCTCCCATCCCAGGTGTTAAAAACAGGCAAGCTTTTACCCCAGGTTGTCTCGTTCTGTAGTTTCTTACACTCATTTCTTAGTCTCAAGCTGCTTTTGCCTGGAGGGCAAATTCCGGGATGCGGAGGCATACCAGAGAAGAGTTTCCCAAGTCAGTATTTCCCAGTCAGAACATGGTGAGGGACCCACAAAGAGGGTGCAAACTGGCTCCAAACTGCTGCGCTGGGAGGGGATCAAGAAGGACAGTAAGAATTTCTTCCTTAGTTCCCCAGATCTGTGCTTTTTAGACCTGACCAGTAAATGCAACCTGAGAGGACATAGTAGCTTTAAGTTTCCTTGTGTGGCCTTTGTCTGGGCAGGTTTGAACAATGGCTGCCCTCAGAGCTGGGCCTCCAGTGGTCTGAAGTTAGTAATTAAATGCCATGATCAGTGAATGGCCTTGCCCATCCCTGGTCTTGGAGAAGAGGATTTTTATATCCCTTTCTGCCACCACTGAGCTATCCAGGGGCCTTCTGCAAGGTGAGGAATGGACATCAGGAACTGCTGCATGGAGAGAGTAATTTATTAGTTTTTACTGTAATTTACCAGCCTGTACTTCCCATTCTTCCCTGTACAGTGTTCTACTGGCCTCTGGGGTTTCATAATAGTTGTTTCAGGCTGTCCCCGTGTGCTCATAGCTATTCTGGTGAAGGAATGAATCCTTATCATTCTATTCCACCATCTTCCCATAATCTCACTCTTATGTTATGGAGATATCTCCTTCCTTAAACCTTATGATCCAACCTCTACTAGCTTCAAACTTTTCTTATGAAGCTTCCTCACAATTCTCAGCTTTCATAGAATTGAAAAGAATTAGGGCCTTGCTCTGAAATAGGCTTTGTCTTAAGGGTATGTTATGGCTGATTTAACCCTCTATACATACCACTTAAACTTTCTCCATTTGAGCAATAAGACTGTTTCACTTTCTTATCATTTATATGCCCACTGGAGAAACACTTTTAATTTACTTGAAGAACTTTTCCTATCCATTCACAACTTGGCTAACTCTTTGGTGCAAGAGGCCTAGCTTTTGCCCTATTTCTGCTTCCTTTTTCTTACTAATCTTAATATTTTTAGCTTTTGATTTTGAGTGAGAGATGTGCAATTCTTCTTTTTGCTTTACTACTTAGAGGCCATTGTAAGATTATTAGCAGGCTTAACTTCAATATTGTTGCATCTCATGGAATAGGGAGGCTCTAGGAGAAGGGAGAGAGATGAGGGAATGGCTCAGTTAAGCAGAGCACACACATTTATCAAATATGTTGTGCTACAGTTTGTGATGCTCCAAAACAATTACAATGGTAATATCAAAGATCCAGATCACTCTAACACATATACTATTAATGAAAAAAGTTTGAAATATTGTAAGAATTGCAAAAATGTGACATAGAAACACAAAGTGAGCACATATTGTTGGAAAATAATGCTGATACACTTGCTTGACCAGGGTTGCAACAAACCTTCAATTTGTCAAAAATGCATGCTTGTATAATTTTACAACGATGAATTTTTTCTCAGTTATCTGCAAGCATAGTCGTATAGCCTAAGAGAAGAAGAATACGACTAAAATTTTTTATTAGTTGCATACACTGATCTCTGGCCCCAAGGTGTTTTCTTTGGGAATCTCACCAGTCTCTTAGAAGTTCTGGGGGGCACATTACATTGTTGCCTTCTTTTCCATGACTTTATTTTACTGTGACTTTCACAAATCCTTGTATTTATGTGGTTAGTTCCTTTTTTTTTTTTTTTTTCTTGGCTACTAACAACTAACAAAAGCTAACTAGGTTAAGAAACTTAGAGGGAAATTTTTCTCAAAGGCAAGAAAAATACTACTGAATTTTACACACACTCAGCCTCACTATTTAGACTGACATTAATCTATAGCATTTATAAAGATTTTATGGAGATTATAAGAAAGCAGAAGCTCTAGAAGTATAGCCATTTTATCATGTTCAGAGAAAACAGTCCCTCCTAAGCTGAAACATTTTTTAAACTGAGCTGTCCTGCCCTACTAAACTAGGACTAGAGCTTTTGAAATGAAAGGAGATAATTTTGAAGGAGAGAAGGAGAAGGAGAGCTTGCAAAGTAATTTTCACTAAAACATCTTTGTGTTTTAATTTCTCCATCTATTGAGATGGACCAAGAGATCTACAGGTTCTTCTCAGCTCCATAGTTTAATTAATGACTCTTCAGAATCAGCTTAATTGAAATCAATATGGTGGACTGACTTCATGCCAAAGTTTGATTCAATTTTTGACACCCTTACTAGTGTTTCCCTATCTAAACCCACACAATCACGTTTAGCACTGATTACATTATGCTTTCTACCTCTCCCCATTGCCCCACAAACAATGGTTGTTGAAAATAACTTTCTTAAGATTTAGATTGGTTTGGTTGAATTCTTACTGACTCATTTGGATGTTGTATCATTATCTAGTTTTGTTCAATGCTCACTTAATCAGGTTCTTCTACGGAATGGCAGTCTTAAGAGTGTAAAATTAAATTGTTAGGGCAAGAAGTAGAAAGCAGATGCACTACACTCAGCACTGCCAAGTTAATATAACAGGGAACTATAAAATCAGGTTTCTAGGGGGCACCAAGCTCTACTTATCATTATCTGAGTAAAGTTATTGTCTGTTCCTCATAACTAGATCACTTGCCTTCATTCTCAATATATATGAAGCAATAACAACATCAATACTATCTCCCCCTCAGGCTATTACAACACTCATGCCTTGCATTTTATGATTGCTTCAGACTTCAGTGAAGATAGGTCACAAATTACTTTCTTAGTGCCCTTAATGTCTTTGAATCACCACTCCCTTCACGCTCCCTCCTTTCTCATAAGAAAGCTATGACATCCTTTTAATTCAAAAGATAAGAAATCTTAAATGGTTTCATTTCTTTCATCAACTTTTGCTCACAATTCTTACTGATCATAAACTATACCGAAAAGTGGCATGTTTCTTGTTTCTTTTTAATCAGTAAAGTTGTGTTCACAATCTCCTTTCATAGAATCTTTCCAACTATCCATCAATTAAATTAACAAATATTTATTAAGCACCTATCAGGTACTAAGCACCAAAGATACTAAGATAAAGCATATTCCTATAAAGTAGTCCCTGTTTAGGGAGACTGGCAGACAAGTAGAATAACAAAAGTAAAGGTAAGTCAGAGGTAAAAAAAACCTCTGACTTAAGTACAGGACATTATGGGTGCAAGGAGAAATGCCAATGTCAGGTGGGGTAGTAGGACAGGGCCAAAGAAAGCTTTTCAGAGAAGAAAGCACCAGAAGTGAGTCTTGGAAGAAAATTGTGAGTTAGGCTTTGAAATGGAGGAATGAGTATTCCAGGCAGAGAGAGAAGCTAGAACCAATTCCAGGAGGTAAGTGGGAGTGTGGAGAAGTGTAATAATTGCAAATGGCTGAAAATAAATGGTAAGTAGAATGGAAACAGGAATAGAGGGGAGATGCAAGAAATGATAGTGATGAGGCAAACAGGAGCCATGGCATGGAGCCCAAAATATGGTGTACTAAGGAGTTTGGATTTTATTCTAAGGACTCTGGACACTAGAGAAATAATGAAACATTTTAAAGAAGAGAATCATATGATCGAATTTGCATTTTAGTAGAACCACTCTGTGTCCAAGGCAAAGTCCAGAGAATAGGTTCCTAGGAAGTATTTTTTTGAATGAATGAACAGATGAATGATTGGATTATAGGAGGACAAGAATGGGTCAGATATAGGCAAGTCTGGAAGCAGGGAGTAGAGGATGGTGAGAAGGGGATGGATTTGAAAACTATTAAGGGGTGTAACTGATTGAAACTGATGCTTTTTGATATAGGTAGGAAGAAGAAAATAAGGACTATAAGATGACTCCCTAATTTCTGAATTAAACAACTGAGTAGAGAAGGCTATTACATTCACTTAAAAAGAAAACAAATAAATGAAACAAGTAATGGTAGAGAAGATGTAGATGAATTGTTCAAATTTGGACAAGTTTGGCTTGAGATATAATAAGACATCTAAGTAGCTGGCTGTTCAAATCAGGAACTCAGGAGATAAGTGTAGGTGAAGTTATGGAGTATAGATATAGATGTGAATAAATTAATGAATTAATGGTAAATGATTAATAAATTCATAGGAGTAGATGAGATCATTCATGGAATCTGAGTGGAATAGTGAGATGGTCTGAGATAAAGTTGGGCCAAAGATGGAGATGAATGCCACCATGCTGAGAAATCTTCCTATTTCCCCATTAGCTGTGAATTGTTTTCCTGTCCATTGAGTTATCTAAAGCATACTAGTGAAAATATGAGTTTCTAAATGTGAATTTTATAATAAGCCTGACTGGCAACAGAGCACAAAGTAAAAAGGTGAATGAATATGACAATAATCTGCATGTGTGAGTAGGAACATAATGACTTGAGGGAGGCTTGTCAAAAGATTTTTAGGTAAGAAACTCAGGGAAACTTGTAAATGAAAGCTTTGTTGTCAGTAGAGGCAGGGATTATATCTGAATTTTATCAAAATGCAGCATCCCAGACTATGAATTTTCCCAAGAAACAAAGAGACTGGATTTGTAATATGCACTATTCTGAATTATGCCTTGTTAAGCTGTTTGCTTAGCCAAATACTATAAATAATTCACCTATATGACATTTCTCACTCTAAAGGAAGACAGGCTTTTGACATAACATGGATAAATAAGAAAGTCATGTACTAATGACTACCTCAGAGGCTATGGAATGTGAAATAGAACTGTGGCCTGTCTTATTTTGCTAATGATGCTGGAATGCAATATACCAGAAATGGGTTGGCTTTCTTAAAGGGGATTTATTAAGTTATAAGTTTGCAGTTCTAACACAATAAAACTATCTAAACTAAGATATCCAGAGAGAGGTACCTTGACTCAAGAAAGAGCAATATGTCGGGAACACTTCTGTCAGCTGGGAAGGCACGTGGCTGGTGTCTGCTGGTCCTTTGGCTTCTGGTTTCAAACAGCTTCCTCAGGGGCATTTTCTTCCTGCATCTCCAAACATCTCTGTCTGTGTTGGCTCTGAGATTTTTCCAAAATGGTTCCCTCTTAAAAGACTTCAGTAAGCAGTTTAAGACCCACCTTGAATGGGTAGAGACACATCCATGGAAACCACCTAATCAAAGGGTCCCACACACAGTTGGGTGGATCACATCTTCATGGAAACAACTTAATGAAAAGGCTCCATCATAAAAAAATAGGCCTGGCACCACAAGACTGGACCAGGACTGAAAGAACATGGCTTTTCTGGAGTACACAACAACCTCAAACCAGCACATGGCCCAAAAGTAAGTTTGTTTCCTTGGATGTTTGTTGCAGAAACTATTCAAATAAAAGGTATACTTTTGTTTGAGAATGACTTGGAGAGTTTTGGCACAGTAATGCAATCTAGGGTTCTATTAGCCTTGAAAGTGAAGATATTTTCCAAATATATGTCCTTTTTTGCTTATATTAAAGTTTATCCCACTTGTTCTCTCCTTAATGAATGAATGATTGAATGACTAGCAAACAATACTAAAAAGAACTAGAGCTACATTTTGACACATTTCACCTGGTATACAAATTGGGGTTTCTCCAATTTACAAATTTGGCTTCATTCTCTCTCTTCCTTCAATACTGTTATTAGGAATGACTAAATAATATCTACATATCTTCATGAAGCTCACATATCAACAGGTAATTACCAGACAGTCCATGCAAGATGAGGGGTCCCTGAACCGGTAGGGTTGGGATGAGAATAGGGCTTCTTGCCTAACTAGCTGGTGGGGTTCGGAAGAAGTTTCTCCTCCTACACTCTGTACATCAGGGGCCCTGAAACCACCATTATATCATAGCTCCTGAGATCTACCTCAATGTGGAAATGATTCTGATATTTTATCCCTCCTCTGCCAGAGTTTCTCAGACATATGGTTTCTATGGGTCCCCTGAATCTCTGTTGCCTGGGAGGGCCCCCTGCCATGTATGCCAGCTGGCGTGTATGCCCTGTTTTCTCACCTTATTTCTGCCAACCCACGTTCAGAGAGTTGGGCCTGCTTCCCACTCTGCACAGTCTTATCTCAGAGAGCATTCTCTGAACATAATCCTCCCTTATAATGGGGAAAGAAATATAATCAGGATGCAGCATCTTTCCAAAATTCACTGGATCACTGTTTGGAAATTTCCATAATTAGAGACTCATTTCTTTGGGTTAATACATTACTCTCTTTTGGGAATTCAAATGTTTCTGGGAAAAGAGAGAAGTGCATTAGAATATTACAACAACAAAGAAGGAAACTATTAAAATATTAAAACAATAAAGAAAGAGAAAACTAAAATATTAAAACCTCAGTGTGAAAATGTAAATCAGACATTTGAATTATAGGCTGTCAGAAATGAAGAGGGTCACAGAGATCATACTTTTATTTTTGTCTATCTCTCTTGTTCATACATTATGAGGGCATTGAGGCCCAGGAAAGTAAAGTGACAGCTAAGGCCACAACCAACTTTCCTGAATCCCTGCCTCTTTGAAATTTGGGGCAGAATATGTTGAGTATTAAGTCGCGATCCTTAGGTAGGTGGTCAACAACCTGAGACACTGAGTGCCTAGGTTAGTGCTCGTGAATTGTATTTCTGAAAGCCCTGTTCAGTTGCAGAACAGTTAAGAGTCAGGATCTGGTTAGAACAGTGTAAATTTGACTCTTGCTTGGTTGACCATGTGAATTGGGTAAGTAACAACAATAAGTTGCAGTTCACCTGTAAGAGAGGGATGGTGGTAGGATCTGTTTCGTGGAGTTGTTATAAAAATTAAATCAGTTAAAGTTGGTAAAGCTCATAGGAAAACCCTTTGTACATAATGAGTACTCAATAAAGGCTTACTATCAAAAAGGAGTTATTAAAAGTGAGGCTTACCTACTAAACAGTATTGTAGAAATCCAGAAATCCAGCAAACTATCCTTTCAACCTCATCATTTCTTTGCATCTTGATTTTTCTCAGTAGATGACTAATTTTCCCTACCTGCTCCTAAGAACTCTTGTATTTTTTTAGAACAATTAATGGTAAATGGGATAGTTTGTCCTTAGCCATCTTCATATCACAGTATTTTTGGAGAATATGTGAAAAGTTAGGGAAGATGGGAGAAACACTGGAAATGTTAGGGTCTTGTTATCCTTAAAGTTACTGCCCACATGTTTTCCCTTGAGATGATATGGGTTTCCATTGGCTGACATGTAGCACTGAATGGAACCTGAACATTTAAAAGACTACTTACTGTGACCCTTAAGAAAATCTACCCTGGGATTTGTGTTTAGACAAAGGTATGACATGGTTCTCATATACTCCATCTAGCTGTATGAGTCCTCTTAGAGATAGAGAGAGAGCTAGAGTTTACTCACCTGGGTTACCCCAACAGGGGAAACAAGCTCATTGCTTGCTCCAAAAGAAAACAATTTTTCACCAAATATCCATGCTCTTAGAGGAAAAGCAGCGTCAGGTATTCACATTATAGGACCTTGTCATGATAAGTCACTTTTGTGGCTTTCTTACTCACTTATTCCACTCATGGCAGCCTGGACTCCTCTGAAGGTCCATGGAGTCATCTGGGATTTTTAAAATTCATATTTCTGTGCTCTACCCCACAGAGAGTTTTCTTTAGTAGATCTGGAGTGGGAACTTGAAATAAGAACTTTTAATACACAACCATACTTGGTTTGGGTTCAGGGGGGTCAATAGATTCAGGGGTTCTAATTAAGTGAGATATTTAATTCCCTTGTCTCTCATATTCCTTTTTAAAAAAAATATTAGAGAAGTAGTAGGTTTACAGGAAAACATGCATAAAATGTGGACTTCCTATATACCACCCTATTATTAACAGCTTGCATTAACACTGTAGTGTTATTTGTTTCATTGATGAAAGAGTATTTTCATAATGGTACTATTAATTATAGTCCATGGTTTACATTAGGGTTCATTGTTTGTGTTGAAAAGTCTTGTTTTTTTAAAAAAAAATTTGTTCTGGTAACATATATCCAATCTAAAATTTACTCTTTTAACTACATTCAAATACACAATTCAGTTCTGTTAATTATATTCACAATGCTTTACTTCCATCACCACCCCCCATTACCAAAACTTTTCCATAACCCAAAGAGAAACTGTACAATTTAAGTAATAACTCCCATTCTGTATCTCCACCCCAGACCCTGCGAACCTTTATTCTAGTTTCCGACTGTTTGAGTTTTATTACTATAATTTTATTTCATATAGGTGAGCTCATACAATATTTGTCCTATGGTGTCTCTCTTGTTTCACTCACATGATGTCTTCAGGGTTCATCCATGTTGTCATATGTATCAGGAATTCATTCCTTTTTATGATAGAATTTTATTTCATTGTGTGCTATTACATTTCATTTATCCAGCCATCAGTTGAGGAATGTGGGTTGTTTCATCTTTTTGCAATTGTGAATAAAGCCACTGTGAACACTGGTGTGCAAATATCTGTTAAAATTCCTGCTTTTAATTCTTTGAGGTATATACCTAGAAATGGAATTGCTGAGACATATGGAAATTCTGTACTTAATTTTTCAAGGAGCTGCCATACTGTCTTCCACAGTACTGTAGCATTTTACCTTCCTACCAGCAATGAATGAGTGTTCCTATTTTCCCTCATCCTCTCCAACAGTTATAATTTCCATTTATTTTAATAGCATCCATCCTAATAGGTGTAAAATGTTTTGATTTCTATTTCCCTAGTGGCTAGTGATATACAGAAAATTTTCATGTACTTTTTGCCCATTTGTATATCTTCTTTAGTTAAGTCCTTTGACCGTTTTTAAATTGGGTTGCTTGTCTTTTTTTTTTAACTTTTTTTTTTAAATGGGCAGGCACTGGGAATTGAACCCGGGTCCTCTGGCATAGTAGGTGAGCATTCTTGCCTGCTGAACCACCATGGCCCGCCCGGTTGCTTGTCTTTTTGTTGAAGAGTTGTAGGATTTTATATTCTGGATATTAAGCCCTTATCATATATATTGTTCTCAAATATTTTCTCCAATTGAGGAAGTTAATTTACTTTTAACATAAAGACTTTTAAGGAACAAAGGTTTTAATTTTTTTTATTTTTTTAAATACCAAAAAAAACAAACAAAAGTGAACATTCCTATTTTGATCATTCCGTTCTACATATATATGATCAGTAATTCACAATATCATCACATAGTTGCATATTTATCATCATGATCATTTCTTGGAACATTTGCATCTATTCAGAAAAAGAAATAAAACAAAAACGGAAAAAAATTTTATACATACCGTACCCCTTACCCCTCCCTCTCATTGATCACTAGCATTTCAAACTAAATTTAACATTTGTTTCCCCCATTATTTATTTTTATTCCATATCTTCTACCTATCTGTTGACAAGGTAAATAAAAGGAGCATCAGACACAAGGCCTTCACAATCACACAGTCACATTGTGAAAGCTATATCATTATACAGTCATTTTCAAGAAACATGGCCACTGGAACACAGCTTCACATTTTCAGGCAGTTTCCTCCAACCTCTCCACTACATCTTGAATAACAAGGTGATATCTACTTAATGCATAAGAACAATCTCCAGGACAACCTCTTGACTCTGTTTGAAATCTCTCAGCCATTGACACTTTTGTCTCACTTCACTCTTCCCCCTTTTGGTCAAGAAGGTTTTCTCAATCCCTTGATGGTGAGTCTCAGTTCATTCTAGGATTTCTGTCCCACGTTGCCAGGAAGGTCCACACCCCTGGAAGTCATGTCCCACGTAGACAGGGGGAGGGTGGTGAGTTTGCTTGTGTTGGCTGGAGAGAGAGGCCACATCTGAGCAACAAAAGAGGTTCTCTTGGGGATGACTTTTAGGCCTAATTTTAAGTAAGCTTGACCTATCCTTTGGGAGGTCAAGTTTCATGATATGAACAAACCTCAAGACTGGGGGCTCAGCCTATAGCTTTGGTTGTCCACACTACTTGTGAGAATATCAAGAATTCAACTTGGGGAAGTTGAATTTTCCCCTGTTCTCACCATTCCCCGAAGGGGACTTTGCAAATACTTTTTTATTCACTCTTCAAATCACTCTGGGATTTATTGGGGCCTCACTCTGGACAAACCAACAAAATCTCATATCCTACTCAAGGTTCCATGTACTTACGGTGTTCAATTAAGCTGTCTATATAAGTTATATTAGGGAATGCACTAGTCAAAATATAAATTTTGTACCAAATAAACATTTTTTGCTGTAGTTTCACACATAAGTTGAAATTTTAAAATATTAATTACCATCTATTTTCAGCACCCTGCAGTAATGATATTCCTTTGTTCTTCTTCATGCAAAATCATTTTTAAAATTTGTATATTTAGTTACTATCATTATATACTCTAGGCATTCCTAGATTATACCATCTCAATCTTTATCATCTATCTTTCTTTCTGATTTTATTTGTGCCCCCAGCCCTCCTCCCTCTATCATTCTCACATTCAGCTTCATTCAGTGTTTTAATATAATTGTATATTATATTACAATATTTATAATATTTGGTAGTATTGTGTAGTTTGTAGTATTGTGCTGTCCATTTCTGAGTTTTTACGTTCAGTCCTGTTGCACAATCTGTATCCCTTCCACTCCAATTACCTAATACCTTACCCCATTTCTATCTCTTGATGGTCTCTGTTACCAACGAAATTCTCCAAGTTTATTCACTAATGTCAGTTCATATCAGTGAGTCCATACAGTATTTGTCCTTTTGTTTATGGCTAATCTCACTCAGCATAATGTCCTTAAGGTCCATCCATGTTGTAACATACTTCATAACTTTATTGTCTGCATAATATTCCATTGTATGTATATACCACAGTTTGTTTAGCCAACTGTCTGTTGATGGACATTTTGGCTGTTTCCATCTCTTCACAATTTATAAGTAATGCTGCTATAAACATTGGTGTGCAAATGTCTGTTTGTGTCACAGAGATTTTAATTTTGATGAGGTCCCATTTATTTAGTATTTTTTGTTGTTGTTGCTTGTACTTTGGATGTAGTCTAAGATACCATTGCCTAACACAAGGTCCTGAAGATACTTCCCTATGTTTTCTTCTAGGAGTTTTATAATTCTTGTTCTTTTTTCTTTTTTTTGTTTAAATTCTTGTTCTTTTGGTTAGACTTTTGATCCGGACATCCCGTTTTGCTAGCACCATTTGTCAAAGAATCTATTCCTTCCCAATAAGTGAACCTGTCACCCTGGTCAAAAAAACTGTTGGCCAACTATGTGAGGATTGATTTCTGAACTCTCAGTTGGACTCCCTTGGTCTATATGTCTGTACTTGTGCCAGTACCATGCTGTTTTGATTACTCTGAATTTTAATAAGTTGAGATCAGGAAGTGTGAATTGTCCAAGTTTGTTCTTCTTTTTCAGGATGGCTTTGGTTATTTGGGGCCCCTTACCCTTCCATGAAAATTGAACTATGAAGCTATCGGTTCCTGAACTATTTTTGATGGCAGGTATTTTCTTTATAATTATTACTGATTCAGTCACTTTACTGGTAATTGGTTTGATAAGATTTTCTGTTTCTTCTTGGGTCAGTGTAGGTAGTTTGTATGTTTCTAGGAATTTGTCCATTTCATTTAGGTTATCTATATGTTGGTGTACAATGGTTCATAGTATCCTATTATACTCCTTTTATTTCATTGGGTAGTAATATTTCCTTTTTCATTTCTCATTTTAGTTATCTATGTCCTTTCTTCTTTCTTTGTCAGTCTAGCTAAAGGTTTGTCAATTTTATTTATCTTTTTAGAGAACCAAGTTTTGGTTTTCTTTATTCTAAACAATTTTTTTGTTCTATATTTTATTAATCCCCACTATTATCTTTTTTATTTCCTTCCTTTTGCTCACTTGAGGTTTAGTTTGCTCTTCTTTTCTAGATCCACCAATTATAAGGTTTGGTCTCTGATTTAAGATATTTCTTCCTTTTTAATGTAGATGTTTAGAGCTATAAATTTCCCTCTCAGTACTGCCTTTGTTACATCCCATAAGTGTTATTACAGTGTGTTTTCATTTTATTTGCCTCAAAGTATTTCCTAATTTCCTAGAGGTACAAGCGTAGTTCAGTGGTAGAATTCTCACCTGCCATGTGGGAGACCTTGGTTCGATTCCCGGCCCATGCACTTCCCCAAACAAAACAAAACAAGATAAAACCAAACAAACAAAAATTCAGCAAATGGTGCTGCAATAAGGGGATACTCATATGGAAAAAGAATGAAATGTAACCCCTGCCATACAGGATACAAAACAAAAAATATTGCCTAATTTCCCCTGTGATTTTTTTCTTTGACCATTTGCTGTTTGAGTATGCTTTCAATTTCCAGATATTTGTTCATTTTCTATTTCTCCCTCCATTATTGATTTCTAGTTTCATTCTATTGTGGTCAGAGGACAGATATTGTATGGTTTCAACATTTTTTTAATTTATTGAAACTTGTTTTATGACCTAATATATGGTCTATCCTGGAAAATGATCAATGTGTGCTAGAGAATTATGAGTATTCTCCTGCTGTTGGGTGAAGTGTTCTATATACATCTGTTAGGTCTACTTCGTACAGAATATATTTCAAGTCTTCTATTTCATTATTGATCTTCTATCTAGATTTTCTATCCATTATTAAAAATGGTGAATTTAAGTATCCTACTATTAATGTATTTCTCCCTTCAAATATGTCAAATTAGCCTCATATATTTTGGGACTCTGTTATTAGGTTCATATCTAGCAATAACTGTTATGTCTTTTTATTGAATTAACCCATCAATCAGTATCCAGTGTATAATAAGCTTCTTTTCCGCTTATAACAGTTTCTGACTTAAAGTCTATTTTATCTGATATTAGTATAGCTGCTTCAGCTCTCTTTTGGCTCCTATTTGAATGGTTTATATTTTTTTCATGATTTCACTTTCAGCCTACTTACGTTTTTGTATTTAAGATGCGTCTTTGTAAATAGCATATGGTTGGGTCATGCTTTTTTTTTTCTTTTATCTCTTCTTCCAGTCCCTGTCTTTTGACTGGAGAGTTCAATCCATTTACGTTTAAAGTAACTACTGATAATGCCAGACTCTTTTCTGCCATTTTGCTATTTAGTCTGTATAAGTTTATACCTTTTATGACCCTTAATCCTTCCAACAATTCCTACTTTCAAATTTGTGGGTTTTTTTTTTTTTTTTTTTGTATTGTACTATTTTGAATCCCCTGTCATTTCTCTCTGAATATATTTATAAGATGATTTCTTTGTGGTTACCATGGGGTTAAAATTTAACATCCTAAATCTCTAATAATTCTACTTAATTTGATTCCAATTTAACTTCTATAGAATACACATACATTGTCCCTATTCTCTTCTGTCCCCGACTATTTTTGTACTTGTTACAAATTATATCTTTGTACATTGTATGTCAAAATATTATTATTACTTTTTATGCATGTGCATTTTAGTACCTGTAGGAAGTAAGAGGCAAAGTTACATACCAAAAAATACAGTACAATACATATTATACTTATATGACTCTCTTATTATTTATATGCCAACTTGATCCACTGTTTAGTGTACGTTTCTTTCATTTGAAGAATGCTCTTTAGCATTGCTTGTGGGGTGAGGTCTAGTGGTAATTTCCTCTTCTATTTTTTATTTGGGAATGATTTAATTTCTCCCTCATTTTTGAAAGAAAGTCTTGACAGACATAAAATTCTTGGTTTTGACAATTGGTTCTTTCAGTAACTTTAAATATTTTATGCCAATGCCTTCTCATCTCCATGATTTCTGATGAAAAATTGGCATTGAATTTTATTGGGGTTCTCTTATACTTAACTCATTGCTTTTCGCTTGCAGCCTTAAGAACCATCTCCTTGTCCTTGGCTAACAGTTAGACTACACTCTGTCTGGACATGGTTCTCTTGGAATTTATCCTGTTTGGGGTTCATGGAGCTTCCTGAATGTGTATATTCATGCTTTTCAGTTTATTTGAGCAGTTTTCTTTCATTGTTTCTTTGTAGATTCCTGCTGTCCCTTTCTCTCTTCTCTCTGGGGCTCTCATAGTGTATATATTGGTACATTTGATGATGTCCCACAGATCTCTTAGGCTCTGTTCACTCTTTTTAAAATTCTTTTTAATTTCTGCTCCCCAGCTTGAATAATTTCAATTGTTTTGTCTTTGAGATCACTAATTCATTCTTCTGCTCTTCTAATCTGCCTTTGAAACTGCCTAGGGAATTTCATTTCAGTTATTTGGCTCAATTCCAGTATTTGTGTTTTGTCCCTATTGAGAATCTCAAAAAAAGGCCAATATTATTATTTCATTGTTTTCCTCTTACTCCTTAGTTCTTTCTCCATGTTTTCCTTTATTTATCTTGAGCATATTGAGCATCACTTTTCAAGTCTTTGTCCAGTAAATGCAAAGTCTAGTCCTCTTTGTTGATGGTTTCTGGATTTTTATCTTTGGATGGGACATTATTTCCTGTTTCTTTGTCTTAAAACCATTTTTGCTTTTTCAGACTTTACATTTTGATATTTAAATTCAAACTCTGGGATTTAGTCCCCTAGCTGTCTGTTCCTTAAGTTTGTGTTTAGCAGAAATTTTCTTGAATGCCAAAACAAACCAAAACAAAAACACCTTCCTCATTCTTTGTAAGTCGTTTCTGCTTTGGGGGGCAGTCTCTTTCAGAGAGTAACCCTCCTATCGAGCTGGAGGCAAATGTGCAGTGCAGGGCCCTCTCTACCTTATCTGCACTTCAAAGTAGCCATTCAGTAGCCATTGAGTAGCCTAAATATCCTTTTGGTCATAGAATTTCCTTATTTACAGTTTTTAGGAGTTCAAATGAATGCTCCCTATACTCTCCTGGGTGCTCTCTTGGGTGGTTTAATGCAGGTAGTCCTTTGCCCCATGCCACTTTGATTTAATTGTTTCTCATCCTGTTCCAAACTTCTGCAATCCATTTCTCTGCCTTCTAGGCAAATTCTGGGAGAGTGAATCTGAGAAAACTTCCCCGACTCAATCTTTCAGACTTCCACCTGATAGATTGGTGCTGACACACATGCATCCCAATATGTGTACCATGGCCACTCTGCTCCCTCTGGACCAGGGCCAGAGACCCACAGTGGGAGCATAAGTTGGCTCCACCACATGGCATGGAAAGAAGTTAGGGGAGTACAGCAAGGACACCAGAAGCTTCTTCTATGGTTTTTGATGCTGTATTTTCTTAATTCAGAACTTTCCCAGTTATTGAAGTCCTTTTACTGTTTTCTGTAGTTTCAAGGAAGGTTACTATCTTTAAGATTCCTCTACCAGTTTTGTTTGTAGGGATCATGGCCATCATTAGAACTAGCCTTCAGTGATCTGAAGTAACTAATCGAATGCAGTGATCAGTGATCAGACATCCCCCTCACTTCCCTGAGTTTTGAGGACTAATTCCTTATGTCCCACCCTGGCACCAGAAAGCCATTCCAGAAGCCTAATCTTCAGTCCCTACTGCTGCCTGCCATGAGGCTGAGGGATGTGATATCATACAAACTGCAGGGAGAGTGGACTCATTGGTATTGGCTGCAATTTACCTGCCTCTACCCTCTGCTCCTCCCTGCTGTGCTGTGTTCCATTAGATTCTGGATTTTCAAAATAGTTAATCCAGACAGTTCCTGTCAGTTAAGTAGTTGTTTTGATGGAAGGATTGACTCCTGGAGCTTCCTACTCCGCCATCTGAAAGGAAAGTTCATCTCTACAGAAGAAAAGTTACTAATCAATGTAGAAAGAATGTAAAATGATGATTTTCTAAGGCTACCAATCACTATTGTAAAAACTGATTTTAAAAAATTGAGGCATGATTGAACTATTGGGTAAAATATGTGTCCTTAAAATCACCTGGTTTCAAGTCATTTATACAGAGAGAACATGGTATGTTTACATGGAGAAATCTGGCAACACTGCTTTTGCCCAAGTGATCAAATTTAGTATCAAGTTTGACAAACTGATGACACATGCTACTCAGAAGGGCACAACATCCATCACAATTGTTTGACCTTAAGCTAATCATAGGGGAGCAATCAGGTACATCCAAATTGAGAAACATTCTTCAAAACTTATCTCAACTCTTCAAAAATGTCAATGTATTAAAAATTAGAAACAAAAAAAAGACAAGCCTGGGTTTTAAATTAAAGGTAACCAAAGGGAGATGATAACTAAATGCAATACACAATTCTTGTTTGGATCCTGGATTCACACACACACACACACAAATCTATGAAAAGCATTATTGGGATAATTTGGGAATTTTGAACATGCAATGTATATTATATATTAGTATGTATCAAGGTTAAAGTTTTCTAAATGTGTTAAATTGTATTATGGAAATATAGGAGGGTTGACTTTGTTTTCAGGAGATACATACTAACCTATTTAGGAGAGAAGCATCTTGATATTTGCTACTTAAATGTTCTCCAAAAAGAGAAAAAGAAAATGAGAGAGAAAACAGATGTGGCAAAATAGTAAACATTTATGAATATAGGTAAGTAGGATCTGGCATTCATTTTACTACTCCTGCAATTTTTATACAGGGCTTGAAATTTTTCAAAATAAAAAGTTGTGAGGCAGCCCATGCACTCCCCCCCCCCAAAAAAAAACCAAGCAAAGAAAGAAAGAAGAAGCAAATAAACACAAATTCAACAAATGGTGCTACAATATTCACATGTAAAAAGAATATTCACATGTAAAAAGAATGAACTGTTACCCGTGCTATACAGCATACAAAAAAAAAAAAAGTTGTGGGGCAGGGGTTGGGAGTGTTTGAAAAGGAAGGCAGCTTCTTCCATACTGATTCCCCAAATGGTGTCATATGTACCTCCACATACCACTTACTAGCCTTAGGTGTCAATAGCCAGAAAAATTAATGAATTAGTTTCTATAGTCCAGCTTTCTCCCTTCCCTACCCTTCACCAGGGTGTGCTTGGATACAAAAGCAGGAGAGGGGAGGAGGATGGAGGGTGTTCTTTGCATTGCCACCTCAGAGGGATATTCCCACTTTAAGCACCTCCCCAGAGGGCTGATGGTTGACAGAGCCTTATTACCATCCTGGGATAAGTACAGTTTGTTTTTATGATAGCGATTTGTTATACCAGTTTGCTGCCTGCCTGCTGTGTCCTTGTTAATCCAATAATCTATGTGAGAGAAGCAATTTGACGTATCTCCTTCCCATCTGCTGCCCATCATCCAATCTATATCTTAACTATCAGTGATTTATTAATGGTGTCTGAATTGAGCCCATCTCTGCTCCCCATTGGTGCCCTCCCCTCTCCGTCTGTCTTGGATACACTCCCTGGTATGTCAGGAAGCAAATTTAGCATAGAGATTAAAGGCAACAACACAATGATAAACTGAGCTTCAGTTCCAGTAGTTGCTCCTTTCAAAAAATTAACACTTATGCACATCTGCTCATTTACCAGATCCATTTCAGAGCCAACCACAGGAAATGTGAGAAACTAGATTTCTCATCATACTTCTTACTCAGTCCCAAACTTTGATTGTGTTAGCCGATCAAAGCTACTCATTGGTCCCTGTGTGCCACCCATCCCTGTGTGCACTCCTCACCCCCACCCTCCTAGGTCCCAGACCCTGATGTCTTTTCTTCAGAGACCAAAGGAGCGAGTAGATATTGGCTGGCCATGCTAGAGTAGCTCTGAAGAAGGGACTTTGTTCTCAAAGGTGTAAGCTTTGTTCTCTGCATACCAGGGCATTATGTGTGATTGCTGAGCTTTCTTTTTCTTACGTCAATATGGCCTGCCCAGAAGAACAAAGGTTCTAGGATGGCACTTCCCTGTGGAGGAGGCATAATGGTTTTGGGTGGGGAGAAAATAATGATGTATAGCAGCATCTGTGGGTCTGTTGTGGGCTGAACATGCCATTTCTTTATACTCTGTATTGATTTTTGCTAAAGAGTCTTGACGCACAGGTATAACACTATGGACCCACATGTGGTATCAGAAGAAAATGGGCATAGGATGGAGTCTCAGGAGCCCTTTGCTACCACTGGGAATTTGGAGGTTCCATGTAGCGGGAGCACTTATTGCATAGTGGCTAGCTCACTGGCTAAGTTTCAACTCTGACTTGGCAATTTGCTATCTGTGTGCTCTACAGCAAATTCATGAACCTGCTTAAGATTCAGTTGCTTCCTTATAATGAAAGTATTTCTCTCACATAAGGTGTTGATCAAGAGTAATAATTAATCTGTAAATTGTTTTATTTTCTATTTCACATCAAATGTGATCTGCTTTTTAATTCTTTAATGACCCCTTTGCCTTATTTTCCTTAGCTCTATATGCTTCAGATTGACCTTTACCTGGTTTATGTTTCTGCTCTCAGGCTTATATCACATAATATTCCTGATATCTCTTTCATTTGCTCTAGCTAGTGGCCTTGATCTCTCTACTGGGTGAATGATATATGAATGGTGATGGAATGGGCTCCTAATACATGGAGGGGCACTTCTCTGAGCTGATGAATTTTAACAAAAGGAAAGTGAAAAAAAGGCAATTGTTGTGACTAAAATTTACATTTAACATCCTTTTCCTTCCAAAGTTAAGGGTGGCATTTTAGCTTGTCACTTTTAAAGTTTATCCAAGGAGGTGCCCTATATGGCACAGCTGATAAATTCTATTTCAGAAGTGGCTGCAACTTGTGGTTTTGCAATGCTGTTATTAGTGTAAATATTTTGTCCTCACAATTAAATGTCAATTGCGTAAGGTAGGAATTATTTATTATATTTGTATTCCCTCCACAGAACTCAGCATGGTTTATTGTAGCCAGTAAGTGTTCAATAAATGCTCAAAGAACAAATGAGTGTGGTTTTAACTTCTTCAGGAGAGTAATATATTTTACAATGATTTCTTTTCCTTGAGTCCTTGAGTTGCTTTTTCTTAAAACTCTATATTGCAAAATGTTTTCTTCTGTCCAAGAGTTGCATTTCTTTCTAAAGAAAGCATCTCCCTCCATCTTTTCTTAATTAACAGCCTTTTCCAGTATGTTTTTTCCCCTTCTCTGTGGCAGTTTCCCACTATTGTCTGTTTGCAGCTGTTACATGGTTGAGAGACTGAGTAGACATGCTAATGAGGGCCTGGTATGTGGGAAGACCTCTCTAAATTCTCCTGGACTGGACAGGCAGCCTGTTCCTACTTACTCTTTCTAAAATAAGCCTTTAGTTGGCAGCCAAGGGATGGGTTATTTGCAGTTTCTTTCTGTGGAGGAAGTTCTTGCTTGGACTAGCTATCTGTGTTTCTATTTAAGCACAAATAAACATGGTGCAAACTCTTCACATCTATGCCACACTTCAAACTGGCTGATCCAGCCGTGTTCACAAACTTGTCCAATGACTGGATACTAGCTGTGGTTTATGTGTTTATTTTAATTAATCAGTTAATTTAATGAATTATCTTTTTTAAAAAAAATTGTCCGCATCCAGTCTTCTCCTGCATTGATCATAGACATATTCTCTAGAAAAGTGAGACATTGTGTCACTGAATGGATTTCATTGAATGGATTTAGGTCCTGGTCTTGGTCATTAGGATGCTCGTGACTGAAATTCAATGTCTCCATCAGGGAATTTTGAGCATTTCACCACTGTTTATTTATTCTTTCTAGGAGCTTTGAGAAATATTGATGGCCTGTTTTCCAAGAGTGGTTACAGAGGTGTCCGAATTTCCTAGTGTCTGGGATGGCGATGTGTGCTACTAATCTGAGAATCTCAGTCTGAGCCATGTATTTCAGATAGCATAATGGAATCAGGCTAGTTAATCCCTCTTTGGTATGTTTTGCAGCTGTTAGGATTGTATGACCTTTAAGCAAAGATACAGAGAATCTGACTGATCAGAGAACATGCTAAAGGGTACAGGTTGGAGGCCTGGAAAGATGAGAGGCTTTGAAGAAGGAATAGGGTGGTTGCCAATCATCTTGTTTATACAGGCATGATCTCAATGACAGAGATGCTTTTAGCTTTCCAGTATATTCTATGAGTCTTTTTATTCCTTTTTCCATGGGGATTCTAAGATGATTTTCTTTGGATAATATCCTGAAGTGACCATGCCTAGAAAAGTGGCGCACAGTAAAGACTTAAAAGAGTAGGTTAAGTCTTTTCTATTTAGGAGAACTTTGGAATATAACCACTTTACCCATGAGATGCCAGGCCACTAAAGACTTAGAGATCATATGGGAGAGGCTAGAATTATCTGGAGTTCCTTTGATTTATCCTCTAGCCTGCTTTCTTTGAGCACAGAAGAGAAGTATGCAAAAACATGAATTCCTCATCTGTGTGATGGTCTTTCCTTGAGGAGGTAGGAATAATGGATAGACAATGCTAGATTATTCAATTCTTGGAGATGTTTGTTTTATTTTTGAACTATACTTCTTCACCACCTTGTTCTTCTCATTCCTGCCTTTCCATGATAAGCATCAACAAATCTTTGTATGAGGATAACAGTCAGCATTTTCCCAAAGCAATCCCATCCATTTTCATATATATGCATCCATGATAATAATGGATTTGATTTGAAGTTAGTGCCAATTTCATTTACATGTGTCAGGAGCTGTGGGCTTCCTCAGTCTCAAAATACTCAAAATACACGACCACAATGCATTCTCTGAATTCTATCCCATGGCTCAGTTGTACCACTTATACTGCTCTAAATAAGTATTTAGGTTAAATTGCTGGTGGGTGGTTATCCCTTTACTCATCATTTGTCACAGTTTGGGGAATTCTGTATTGAAAGAGTCAACAGAAATGTGACTCTCACAGCTGGAGAAGTTGAAAATATGTGATGAGATAATCAGACTAATTGGCCAGATCTGGTAATCAGTAGGTAACCCAATAATTTTGGCATAGAAACAAACAAGACATTGAGTGGAGTAGGTTGATTTTTCCAACTAAGAAGAAAACATCCTTTTAAGATGGGGAGACTATTCTGGATAGAGATACTAAGATATTTTAATTTCTTTGTATTACATATTGATTTTGTTCACAGACTGTGAAACTAGTTACAGATGGTTAGCTGAATAATAATTGTGCTGTGTCAGTAATACAGGCTAGTGTGGGGAAACCATAGAGGGAGAAAACTTGAGAATATAGACCAAGTCAGCTTGTAGTAGACATTTCTGTTTAATCTAATGAGAATGTGACTGCATTGGAACTGCTATCACCAACAATAAAATGAAGGTAAAAATAACAAAGAGTCCCTCTTCTTTCCCGATGCCATGCCTTTCTAGGGATAGCTCAGGCTCTCTGTGATCTGTTATCAAGATGAGTAAGCATAGCAGTGGTTCTCCATATGTGGTCTCTCATTTCAGCAGCAGCAACAGCATATGAGCACTTTTAAAAAACATAAATTTCCAGGTTGCATTCCAGAGCTACTGGATCAGAAACTAGTGAGAAGAGCCTAAAAATCTGTTCTACCATGTCCTCCAGTTGATCCTGATGGACACTAATATTGGAGAACCACTGCTGGTCTATAGCCTTGCTACTCAGTTTGGTCTGCAGACAAGCAGCTGGGTAATGACTTAGGAACTTGTAAGAAATGAAGAATCTTTAGTCTTTCCTTGTAATCTTCATTTTAAACAAATCCCCAGGTGATTAGTGTGCTCACGGAAGTTCTAAAAAAGTGATTTACAGTCATTATCACCACTTCATTGGGTTTGATTTACTCCTCATCTGGTTTCTGCCTCTTCTGCTGTGAGTGAAACTACTGTAGGTACTGTTAGCAGTGATTTCTAATTGTGACGTTCAATGTCTATTTTTCTGCTAGTCCTCATATTTTATTGTTTCTCTCTGCCATATTTCACAGAGCCAGTCATTCCGTCCTTTAGATTATGTAACCCAATTTTAAGTATTTAAGATTATGGCACAGCATAATCTAATGAAAACTTTAACCATTGCTTCTGTGTTTCTGTTAATGGGTTAAATTTTGCCCTTAAAAATGGTACATTAAAGTCCTAAACACCAGTACCTCAGAATGTGAACTCATTTGGAAATAGGGTTGTTGCAAATGGGATTAGTTAACTTAAGATGAGGTCACATAAGAGAAGGGCTAGCCACTAACCCAATATGACTGATGTCCTTATAAGAAAAGGAGATGAAACAGGGAAGATGGCCATATGAAGTCGGAGGCAGAGATTGAGTTATGGTTCCACAAGTCAAGGAATGTCAAGGATTACCAGTAACTTCCAGTAGCTAAGAAGAGACAAAGAAGGATTCTCTATGGGTTTTAGAGGGAGCACGAACCTTATGAGATACTGATTTTGGACGTCTAGCCTCCAGAACTGTGGACAATAAATTTCTGTTCTTTTAAGTTACCCAGTTTGTGATAATTTGTTCCAGCAGCACTAGGAAATTAAGGCAGTCTCCATCATAGTTTCTCCCTTTTTGAGCCATTCAAGTGTTTGCAAGCTCTTTCCACCCTGCCCATCAACCTGGCTTCCATCCTCATTCTATACACTCTTTCTTGGTCATCTTAGCTTATATATTGATGACATCTGAATATAATTCTGGGCCATTCTCCTATATCAAATTGCTTGTGGGGTGTTTTTACTAATGAAAGTCTTGCAAGTACTGCAAACTCAAGATATTACAAATTGAGCTCCTCATTTTCCCCACTAAATCTCCTCTTACTTTAAGTCTCTCATTAGGTTGTTGTCACCATCAAACAGAGACACAGTTGCCATCAATATTTACTCTCTTCTCTTGAATAACAAAACCAAAATTTTCTGCTGGTTTATTCTTGTATCTTGCCACTCAGAATGAAGTCTGCATTTCCCTTCCTTCCTTGCAATCAGGCTGATCTACATCTTAAATTCTGGCCACCGAAGTGTAGGCAGATGTCTTCGATGGATTCTCTAATGCAAGGAGGAACATGCTATTTTTGCCATTTTTCCATTCTGCTGCCTGTAATATGGAGGTTATGATTCAGGCTCTAGCAACCATCTTTGATCATGTGGTATATGGGCCATACCAGGGAGGTCATAGTGGAGAGATGGAAGGAGATGGGTCCCAATGATGATAGAGCCAGTTCTAAATTGATTTTTATTATCTATAAAAGAAGTAGATTTCTCTCTTATATAGGTAGTTATTTTTCAGAACTCTGTCCTCACAGTTGAACCCTATCCAAAGTGATATGCAACCCATATTTAATTATCACCAAGACTTGCTGATTTTAGCTCTGAATATGTTCCGAATATGTTACCTTTAAATGTGTTCCAAATCTATCTCCTGTTTTCCATACCTTCTAAAACTGACCCTTGTTTAGGACCTGATCATTTCTTATCGAAATTAATTGTAGTACTCACCAAACTGATGTTTGAACCTCAATTCTGTACACTTCAAATTCATCCTCCATTGATGCAAAGAATCAAATTAAAACAAATATCTCATCTTTTTATTTCTTGTTTATAACTCTATTGATAAGCACCTTTTTCCAATAGAATACTGTATTAGTTAGGGTTCTCTAGAGAAACAGAATCAACAGGGAACACTAGCAAATATAAAATTTATAAAAATGTCTCACGTGATCATGGGAATGCAGAGTCCAAAATCCGCAGGGCAAGCTGTGAAGCTGATGACTCTGATGAAGGGTCTGGATGAACTCCACAGGAGAGGCTCACCAGCCAAAGCAGGAATGGAACCTCTCTCTTCTGAATCCTCCTTAAAAGGCTTCCTGTGATTAGATTAAGCATCACTCATTGTAGAAGACACTCCCTTTTGGCTGATTACAAATGGAATCAGCTGTGGATGCAGCTGATGTGATCATGATCTAATTCTATGAAATGTCCTCATTGCAACAGACAGGCCAGCACTTTCCCAACCAGACAAACAGGTACCACAACTTGGCCAAGTTGACACATGTCCCTGCCCATGACAAATACCTTTCCAGCTTTGTTTCCCACTAATTCCCTGTGCTCATCATACTGCCTACACATATGAAATGTCGTATGGTGTGTTAGGATTCACACCTCATAGTAAGTTGGTGGTCCAAGGTTAAGTGTTCTGTCTCTACTAAGGCCCAGTAGCAGGCCAAAAGCTACTTCTCAAAAGGATAATAGTTATCTGCAGAAGATGGTAAAGCTTTGCTCCAAAATCCTAAGGGTCTGCATTGTGATTCTCCTATAGGGGTCTGCCAAAAGTTCTGAACAGTATCTCTGTGTACCATTGACACTTCTAGCACCATTGGATCTGCTGGATCATATGGTCCAAGCAGCAGAGCAGCTTGTACAGCAGCCTGGACCTGTTGCAGAGCTTCCTCTTGTTCAGGTCCCCACTCAAAATTAGCAGCTTTTCTGGTCATTCAATAAATGGGCTGGAGTAGCACACTCAAATGAGGAATATGTTGTCACAAAAATCCAAAGAGACCAACTAGGGTTGTGCTTCTTTTTTGGTTGTAGAAGTGGCCAGATTAAGTGGCCAGAAGAATAAGCAAATTATTCTTCACCTCAGAGGGATATCTTGACATGTCCCACACCACTAGACACCTAGAAATTTCACTGAGGTGGAAGGCCCCTGTATTTTTGTTGGATTTATCTCCCATCCTCTGACACACAAATGACTTACCAATAAGTCTAGAATAGTTGCTACTTCTTGCTAACTATGTCCAATCAACATGATATCATCAACATAATGGACCAGTGTGATGTCCTGTGGGAGAGAGAAATGATCAAGGTCCCTGTGGACAAGATTATGACATAGGGCTGGAGAGTTGATAAACCCCTGAGGTAGGAGAGTGAAAGTATATGGCTGACCTTGTCAGCTGAAAGCAAACTGTTTCTGGTGATCCTTACTAACAGCTATTGAGAAAAAAGCATTTGCCAGATCAGTTGCTGCCTACCAGGTACGAGGGGATGTATTGATTTGCTCAAGCAATGATACCGCATCTGGAACAGCAGCAGTAATTGGAGTTACCATCTGGTTGAGCTTCCGATAATCCACTGTCATCCTCCAAGACCCATCTGTTTTCTGCACAGGCCACGTAGGAGAGTTGAATGGGGCTGTGGTGGGAATTACCACCCCTGCATCCTACAGTCCTTAAGAGTGGCAGTAATCTCTGCAATCCCTCCAGGAATCTGGTATTTCTTCTGATTTACTATTTTGCTGGGAAAGGGCAGTTCTAATGGTTTCCACTTGGTTTTTCCCACCATAAAAGCCCTCACTGCATGAGTTGGAGAGCCAATGTGGGGATTCTGCCAGTTTCTCAGTATGTCTATTCCAATTATGCATTTTGGAACTGGGGAAGTAACTACACTTGGGTCTGGGGCCCCCCTGGACCCACTGTGAGACAGACCTGAGCTAAAACTCCATCGATCACCTGACCTTCATAAGCCCCCACTCTGACTCGTGGACCAGAGTGATGTTTTGGGTCCCCTGGAATTAATGTCACTCCTGAACCAGTGTCTAATAATCCCCAAAATATTTGATCATTTCTTTTTCCCCAATGCACAGTTAACCCTGGTAAAAGACCATCAGTCTCCTTGGGAAATGCTTGGAGGAAGATTAACAATATGGATTTTTGGCAGTGTAACAGGGTTCTCCCCCAAAAGGGACCTGACCTCCTCTTCATTCAAGGGGCTCTGGGTCTGTAAACTGTCTCAAATCTGGAAATTGATTAAGGGGCTGTGAGTCTGTGTTTTTGTAATTCAGATTAGACTTCTGTTCACTTGACCTAGAACTCTTTGTTTATACAGCTCAAACAAGAATTTAGTAGACTACCCATCTATTGTATTTCTAGGTACCCCATGATTTACTGGCCAGTGCCACAAATCTATTATAATAGCCACGTCCACCCAGTCTTTGGCAATTAAGTGCTGCCACTTGGCTTCTGCCAACTCGGGATCCGGTCATCCCCATTGTGTTTAAGGATTCCAGTTCAGTGATAGCAGTTCCCACAGTAATATCTGACCTACAGAGAAGTGCAACTACAGAGCTCTTCAGGGATGATGGCGCTAGTCTCACAAATTTATTTCTCACTGTTCTGTTAAAAGGTACATCCTCCGGACATTCCTGGGGTATAAGAGCAGGCTTTGCATGATAAATCCACTCTAACATTCCAATCTCTCTAAGCCTCTGGATACTCTCATCTACATTATATGAGGGCAGTTTTGGCATTTCAACCTCAGGTAATGTCAGCCACCTTTTGATCCATGTTTCAGCCAACCATCCAAACAAACTGTTAATACTTTTTCTAACCCCTCAAGCTATAACATTAAATATGAAATCTCTGCTTTGTGGGCCCATATAAATAAATTTAGCCTAATCCAGCTGTATATTCCTCCCACCATTTTCCCACACCCTAAAAACCCATTGCCACACACATTCCCCTGATTTCTGTCTATATATATTGGAAATCTCACACAGTTCTTTTGGAGTATAACCTACCTCCTCATGTGTGATACTTTGTACCTCACCTTTAGGGACCTGTTGGGACTTTAGTCTAGTTATAGGTCTGGAAGAAATGAGGGATGGTAGGGGTGGATCATTAAAAGAATTAGAATCATCTTCCAAGTCATTTGCTTCAGGGCATTCATTTGCAGTTTCATCTGGTGAAACAGGATTAATAACTCTAGGGCTAATCCCTTCAGGAGGAGATTGGGTGGCCAACTCCTCAAGGCAGGCTGGAGGTGGGGTGGTTATGTCCTCAGGGCAAACTATTACAGGGTTATCTAGAGAAGACTCAGCATGACCTAGGGTTTCAACCTCACCCCTGACATCATTTTCAATCCATATGTCACCATCCCATTTTTCAGGGTCCCACTCCTTTCCAATCAATGCCCTCACTTTAACAGCAGACACCATGCAAGATTGAGATTTCAGTTTATGTTGTAAAGTTGGTACTCTAACAAGATTCTAAGTCTGATTTTCAGATATCTCAAATCTACAGCTATTGGAAATAAGATTTTCCTTCAGGACACTCACAGAAACATCTAAATCTGTCAGACGGCACTTAAGCTTCTTGTATGAAACCTTAAGCCCATCCCTTTCACTCATTAATGTATACAGTGTATCTAACAACAACCAGTCAACATCTCTATACTTACTATTTCCACAAAACTCTGTCAAGTTGTCAAAAACATTATCCCCCAGAGCCTGGCTTCGTATGAGCAAAGCATTAGAATAATTGAATGGTGATATTTTGACTATCTCTTTTGCCAACTCACTCCATGGATTAGCAATATCATTCTTATTATGGGTATCAGAGTCCTTAGCGCCTTTATGTCCAATCAGTTTAGAAAAGCATTCATAAAAACCCATTTCTAAGATTCTGTTTCTTAAGAACCACTCCTGGTACCAAGTTATATTAGTTAGGGTTCTCTAGAGAAAGAGAATCAACAGGAAATATTTGTAAATATAAAATTTATAAAAATGTCTCACTCCATGGGAACATAGAACCCAAAATCTGTAGGGCAGGCTGCAAAGCTGATGATTCTGATGGAGGTTCTGGACAAACTCCACAGGAGAGGCTTGCCGGCCAAAGCAGGAAGAGAACCTGTCTCTTCTGAATCCTCCTTAAAAGGCTCCCAGTGATTAGATTAAGCATCACTCATTAAAGAAGACACTTCCCTTGGCTGAATACAAATGGAGTCAGCTGTGGATGTCACTGACGTGATCATGAATTAATTCTAGGACTTGTCCTCCTAGCAAAAGACAGGCCAGTACTTACCCAACCAGACAAACAGGTACCAACACCTGGCCAAGTTGACACACGAAACTGACCATGACATATGATTCCCAGAATACCATTCAATATTTCATGGATCCATGCTGTTACTTTCATCCTGGAATACCCTGTTTTTATTTCTGCCTGAAAGGCATATTTGCAGTTATCACTCAAACTGCAGATTCTAATTCTCTAGTCCAGTGGAGACTAATAATTTTCATCGTGCATTCTATGAGCCAAACTTAAGAACATGTCACTCAAATGTAGGTATGTTTATTCATTTATTCAAAATTACATACTTGTACTATTGTATATATGTTATATATGTACATTACAAAACCTGCACAAAAATAGAAAAATGATTAGAAGTTTTCTAGTCTTATTTTCACTCCCATGGATTGCTTTGTGTCTCTTGGGATAAAAGGACTGTATTTGTGAGAACAGTTTTTCTAATCTGACCTGCCTTCTATGATGACTTCCACGGAAGCAGAATTGATTATGCTCTTTTTTTACCCCCGTAGAATTAAATTATCCTTTCACCTGTTTCTCCTTCTATTCTTGAAGTCCCTGAAGTCAGGGACTGTATCTTATTCTTTTGTAAAACTACCATCTATTGCTTGGCTAATATTCATTAATCAATTAATTCATTCCATCAATTGCCGAACAATATTTATTGAATTTCTACTATATGCCAGCACTGTTCTAAGTGCTGGAGATTTAGCAGTGAATTAATCAAAGTTCCTACCTCACTTTGCTTATATTTTGTGGGGGGACCTAGACAGGAAACAAACAAGTAAATGTAAATATAATACTATGTGTGATAACTTCAATGATGAAAATTACTCATGATGACATCATTTGGAAATAGACTTAAGTTGAGGTCTCCAACTGTTGTTTTGTTCCTGTTGAAACAGCTGAAAAACTTCCACCCCTGAGACAGCAAACAGCTGTGTGCTTCTCTTTACATGGTTTCTCCATACCCCTTCCTGTCTCAGCCAGAAGTATGAATCCTTTTCAATATGATAAACCACTTGGAGAGGCAGGCTTATGAAACACCTGCCCCTTTACCTTATTGCCCCAAAGAAAATTCGGGCATTTAGTTTTATAATTGCCTACATTAATCATTATGCACTTGACATGTATCCTGCTCTGTTGCTGAAACGTCATTCTAGCCTACCCTGGATGACGTGATTTAGTCAAGAGTGGTTGTTAAACTAGATTAGGTGATGACCTCTTGACCTTGCATCTCTAATTCTTGTTCTGGACCTAGCCCTGGATGTGAACCCTCCTTCCCAATATCTTCATTCCTATTAGTTCAGCCTGGGCATCTAAAAGGCCCTCAGATGTTTTTTCTACCACTCAACCTGTTACTTCCTGTGTGTCTTTTGTGGATACATTTCCTTTTGTCCTCAAACTTTCCCTCAAAGATTTGGCCCACCTTTTGCCTTTTTTCCAAAGGGCCGCCATTTCTCTCTAAACCCTCTCCAATGAAGCCAGGTCAGTGTTTTATTCTCCTTGTCTCTCACAAACAGGAAAAGAGGTCATGTCCTTGCTTCCCTGTGACCATTTTTAGTGCCTTCTCACATGATAGTAATGATTTTCATTAACATCCTTCCATTTGAATATGCTGTCTTCTTTCTGTTCTTGTTGCAGAAGTCTCCTCATATCCTGTATACCCTTCTACCTCCACATTCAATGCATGATTCTTATTTATTTAATACTAGAATGTTTCTTGTGATGCAGGCCTTCATGTGGTTGGTACTTTATAGTAAATACCCTGGCTTCATACTTCTTTAAAATCTTCAACTCTTATTGCCTTGTTCAAATTGGCACTTCTTGTCCTTCCTTTTGTTTCACTCCCATGACCTGTTTTTTGTCCTTGTGAGCTCCAGACTTTTCACTCTCCTTCTTTTTTATATGCTCTGGTCCAGGTTCATCAGCCTCTCTTTTCAGCAAGATTAGGTGCATGTTGAGTTGTGCTGGTTTGAAAGGAAGTATGCCCCCTAGAAAAGCCATGTTTTAATTAAAATCCCATTTCATAAAGGTAGAATAATCCCTACTCAATACTGTATGTTTGAAACTGTAATCAGATCATCTCCCTGGATGATGTGATTTAGTCAAGAGTGGTTTGTTAAACTGGATTAGGTGACGACATGTCTCCACCCATTTGGGTGGGTCTTGATTGGTTTATTGGAGTCCTATAAAAGAGGAAACATTTTGGAGAATGGGAGATTCAGAAAGCAGAGTAGAACGACATAGCCACAAGAAGCAGAGTCCACCCGCCAGCGACCTTTGCAGATGAAGAAGGAAAATGCCTCCTGGGGAGCTTCATGAAACAGGAAGCCAGGAGAAGAAGCTAGCAGATGATGCCATGTTCGCCATGTCCCCTTCCAGATGAGAGAGAAACCCTGAACTTTGTTGGCCTTCTTGAACCAAGGTATCTTTCCCTGGATGCCTTAGATTGGATATTTTTTTTTTAATTTTTTTTTATTAATCAAAAAAAAGAAAAGAAATTAGCACAACATTTAGAAATCATTCCATTCTACACATGCACTCAGTAATTCTTAGTATCATCACATAGATGTATGATCATCATTTCTTAGTACATTTGCATCGATTTAGGAAAAGAACTAGCAAAACAGCAGAAAAAGATATAGAATGTTAATATAGAGAAGAGAATTAAAATAATAATACTAATAATATATATATATATATATATATATATATACATAAAGGAAAAAGAAAAAAACAAAAACAAAAGATACAAACACACAAACAAACAAACAAAAAAACATATTTCAGGTGCAGCTTCATTCAGTGTTCCAACCTAGTTACATTACACTTAGGTATTATTGTGCTGTCCATTTTTGAGTTTTTGTATCTAGTCCTGTTGCACAGTCTGTATCCCTTCAGCTCCAATTACCCATTATCTTACCCTGTTTCTAACTCCTGCTGGTCTCTGTTACCAATGATATATTCCAAGCTGATTCTCGAATGTCGGTTCACATCAGTGGGACCATACAGTATTTGTCCTTTAGTTTTGGGCTAGACTCACTCAGCATAATGTTCTCTAGGTCCATCCATGTTATTACATGCCTCATAAGTTTAGTCTGTCTTAAAGCTGCATAATATTCCATTGTAGGTATACGCCACAGTTTGTTTAGCCACTTGTCTGTTGATGGACATTTTGGCTGTTTCCATCTCTTTGCAATTGTAGATAATGCTGCTATAAACACTGGTGTGCAAATGTCCATCTGTGTCTTTGCCCTTAAGTCCTTTGAGTAGATACCTAGCAGTGGTATTGCTTGGTCGTAATCCATTCTGCCATTCTATGTCTTTTGATTGGGAAATTCAGTCCATTAACTTTTAGTGTTATTACTGTTTGGATAATATTTTCCTCTACCATTTTGGCTTTTGTATTATATATATCATATCTGATTTTCCTTCTTTCTACACTTTACTCCATACCTCTCTCTTCTGTCTTTTCGTATCTGACTCTAGTGCTCCCTTTAGTATTTCTTGCAGAGCTGGTCTCTTGGTCACAAATTCTCTCAGTGACTTTTTGTCTGAGAATGTTTTAATTTCCCCTTCATTTTTGAAGGACAATTTTGCTGGATATAGGAGTCTTGGTTGGCAGTTTTTCTCTTTTAGTAATTTAAATATATCATCCCACTGTCTTCTAGCTTCCATGGTTTCTGCTGAGAAATCTACACATAGTCTTATTGGGTTTCCCTTGTATGTGACAGATTGTTTTTCTCTTGCTGCTTTCAAGATCCTCTCTTTCTCTTTGATGTCTGACATTCTAACTAGTAAGTGTCTTGGAGAATGCCTATTTGGGTCTATTCTCTTTGGGGTGCGCTGCACTTCTTGGATCTGTATATTTAGGTCTTTCATAAGAGTTGGGAAATTTTCAGTGATAATTTCTTCCATTAGTTTTTCTCCTCCTTTTCCCTTCTCTTCTCCTTCTGGGACACCCACAACACGTATATTTGTGCGCTTCATATTGTCATTCAGTTCCCTGATTCCCTGCTCAAGTTTTTCCATTCTTTTCCCTATAGTTTCTGTTTCTTTTTGGAATTCAGATGTTCCATCCTCCAGTTCACTAATTGTAGCTTCTGTCTCTTTAGATCTACCATTGTAGGTATCCATTGTTTTTTCCATTTTTTTCTTCTTTGTCCTTCACTCCCACAAGTTCTGTGATTTGTTTTTTCAGATTTTCTATTTCTTCTTTTTGTTCAGCCCATGTCTTCTTCATGTCCTCCCTCAATTTATTGATTTGGTTTTTGAAGAGTTTTTCCATTTCTGTTCGTATATTCAGCATTAGTTGTCTCAGCTCCTGTATCTCATTTGAACTATTGGTTTGTTCCTTTGATTGGGCCATATCTTCAATTTTCCGAGCGTCATCCATTATTTTCTGCTGGTGTCTGGGCATTTGATCAGATTTCCCTGGGTGTGGGACCCAGCTGGTTGAAAGGTTTTTCTGTGGAATCTCTGGGCTCTGTTTTTCTTTTCCTGCCCAGTAGGTGGCGCTCGTGGCAGTCGTTTGTCTGCGGGGCAGTCGGCCGGGGAAACCGCGCGTGGAGGCGGGGGTCGCTGGCCGCGGCTTGGGGGAGTGCCGGTCCAAATTACCCAGCTGGCCCGAGACGCCAAGCATGACGGGAGGGCCCCGCTATCCAATGTTCCCAGTCAGACCGGGGAGCCACGTGTGTGGAGGGGACCCCAGTCGCCAGCCGCCCCAGCCGGGAAAACGTGCGCCCCTCGGGTATCTCACCGCAGCGGATTCTCCCTGCCCGTTCAGCCGTTCCAGAATGGGGTACGCTGTCTTTTTGGTCTCTGTCATGACTCCGGGAGCTGTTTCGTATTGTTTCTGTTTCTTTAGTTGCTTTTCTGGAGGAGGAACTCAGACCCGCGCGTCTTAATAAGCCGCCATCTTCTTCGGAAGTCCTGGATATTTTTATAGACTTGTTTTAATTGGGACATTTTCTCAGTCTTGGAACTGTAAACTAGCATCTGATTAAATCTCCCTTTTTAAAAGCCATTCCATTTCTGGTTTATTGCATTCTGGCAGCTAGCAAACTAGAACATGAGTCATTCAGTTATATGCAACTGTTACCCATGTCTCCTGCACTTGGCACCATTTCTAATGCTTTTTTCTTTCATCTTTACCAATCAGACACTCTCCAAATGACTTCAACCTTAGTATATATTTACCATCCCCCTCTTCCTTGTTCCCACGTTTTGAAGAAGTGCTACTCTCTGTCTCTGCTGAACCTATTGAGCCTAATACAAGTCCTCCTGCCTAGTTTGTCACAATGGTGTCATGGAGGAAGCAAGGCCTACCAATCAGTCTCACAAGGATTAGATTCAGGCCCATTGCTGACTTAGACAGATGTCTTAGAGCAACTCGTTTAACCTCCTTGCTCCTTATTTTCATTTTTAATGGAATATAATGGTAATACCTTTCTCAAAGTGTTAATGTAAAAATTAAGTAATAAAACATAGATGAACCTCGCATGGTGTTAGGCCAAAGTAGGCACCTTTGTCTGCACATATTGTCACATCCCCCTTACTCTGAATGAGCTTTCTTCTATCCCTAAGTAGTAAATTCCATTTTATTTTCTTCAGTTCTAGTCTATCTTAACTTCAACATCACATCTTTTGATATCTGCCACCCTTTCTTTTTCTTAGAACATCACTCCCTTGTTTTCTATAACTGTTACAATCCTATATATAATTGTTCCTTATTTCTTTCTTTCTTGGTTCTTTTTTTCTGCTATCTGTAAGGAAAAATCCTCCCTAAAATTGGAATCCCTGTATTCTATTCTTTTCTTTCCATAATAATTTTTAATAATTTAATATTTTAACCTCCTGTGGCCACAACTATCACCTCTTAAATGCTTTTCTCTGCCACAATCTCTCCCAGCGTCCTATCCAAAATTTTTACCACTCTTTTCCACCTGAATATCCTCGAGATACCTTAGTATTTATAAAACTGAACTTTTACTTTCCTTTTCTTAATAACTGTCTCCAACAGGTACAATTATTTTCTCAAAGTAATCTCACACTTTTCTCTATATTGCCCCACATCTAATCAGTTGCTAAAACCCATTAATGGTCCTTCTATAAGGCTGTGTTTCTCTTCAAAACTCATTATTCCCAATGCCATCACTTTACTTCAGGCATTCATTCCTTTCCTCTGAAGCCTTAGAAGTACATTCCTAGCTCGTCTCTAATTTCATGTGCATTCATCACAATCCATACTAGATACACCGATGGACATTTCCCAGCTCAAAGCACTTTGATGGCTCTCCACTGCCTCCTTGCCCTACAGCTTCTTCAGAATAATTCCCTTACTGTTTATCACTGACTTACCTATTTATCACTTTTTTACTCCTAATGATCTGCATTTCAACCAACCAAACTGGAAAATTTACATATCTCTAAACATTCCATCTTTCTTTCTGCCTTCATTAATATATTTACAGTACTCCTTGGGTTTGAACTGCCTTCCAGTCTCTTTTTTCCTTCTTGTTTCTCTTCCTACACTGCTTGAAAGGCTCATCTTAAATCTTGTCTCCTCCATGAAATCATTTATGTTCCACATCTATGCTTCTCCAAACCTGAAGGCATTGCTCTTTCCTTTGAGAAAGAAATCTAATTCTTCCTCATATTATGGTTTCTTGTTTATTTAGCTCATCGACTAAATAACATTTATATTTGTCTAAGGGTAAAAATGATGTCTTACTCATCTTTTTCTCCCATTTTGTGCTTAACACCATCTTGCTAATATTATTTATACCGTATTTGTTGAATTGACTTAAGTCTGTGATAAATAATAAATAATAAATCTGGTTTATTAATACAAATTTAAAAGTCTTATTTAATGGGGTAAAAAGAACAAATTACTGATCATTTAGACTTTTTATGTGTAAAACAACATAAAAATGCACCAGAATAGTTTGTATCATACAAAAAAGGCTAGCCAAGAGTGGATAATCAGATAGCATGCAAACAAGAAGAAAATTATTGAGGACCTGACTTTCTAATGGATTGATATAGAAGAAAAATAAATCATTTGATTTGGTCAACTGATTCCATTTTGTAGAGGATTCAAGTTAGCATTTCAGAGACCACAATTATTTTTTGGCCACTTTGGGTTATTTCCAGGGAAAGTAACAGTTATAAAAGTAGTAATCTTTGAAGTCTGTGCTAGCAAAAAATTAAATTAAATACCATTACTGTCTGGCCGTGGATGAATGTGGTAGCACTTGTTAAATGCTTGTGCCTCAATTCATTCATTTCTTTAAAATGTCACCTTCTCAGAGAAGCCCTTCTCCCTGACCCCTCTGCCTAAATAGCATGCTCCCTCCAAATTATTATCCATCCCTTAGGCCTCCTTTATTTTCTTCACAACACTTAAAATATCCACCTGTCTTCTTCATTGGGATGTAAACACCCTGGGGGGCAGGGTGTTTGTTGTTTTGTTCTTTGCAGTACCCCCACTCTAATCTAGAATAACCTGCTACATGGAAAGAGCCCAATGTATAAATATTGAAATGTCAAAAATAACCAATTCTTCAATTTTGTGTTTGTTACAAAGCCAGTTATTTGATGGGATGTTATTTTATTTGGCGCCTATCAGATTCTGCTCACCCAGCAATATAATTATAAAGCTCTCTAATTGTTTCTAGAAAGCCTCTCTCATAAATCGACCAATATATTCTTTTCCTTTCTCTTTCCATGTTTTACACTGTTTATTCTATGAGAGAAGTTGGCTTAATTTTTCCTAGTAAGTGAAAACAGGTTTCTAATTCAGGTTTTCATTCCTTATCCTTTCCTTTTAATTCAGGGTCATTCTTGTTTCTAGCTGGTCCCTGTTTACCTACTCAGAATCATTACTGGGAACCAGAAGATGGTATGTAATTGAATTGGTATTGCTGCTGTCACCATCAATTTGTGCAGGAAAAAAGGCTGAGGAAACACAAAGGCAGAAACTATAATTGAATTTGGTTACTCCAAAGGTAAAACACAGTTGCAATTTTCAGAGAGCATGGCAGGTCAGATGGTAAATAGGGTAGGGGATGAGTGAGATGAATTATCCCCAGGGAAAATGGAAAAACAACAACGATGGACTTTGGCCAAAATGATTGTCCTGAAGTCATGAAACTACAGCTTTTTTGAGGTCAATTCTTTTCCTGGGCATTCAAGAAAAAAGATCTTGTGTCAAAGTAGGCACCTTTGTTTATATGTATTGTAAGAGGGCGATCAGCGATCAGAAGAACTGGGTTCTAGTTCCAATTTTTCCAGGAAGGATAAAACAATAAGCAAATAATTGAATTGTCCCAGGCCACCATCATCTAACTTGTAAAATTAGGACAATAATATAATACCTGCCTCCCTGGGCTACTAATAAGACCTAATGATCTGATTTCTTTTGTATAATATTTCATGCTATATAAGTGATGTTTGGAAGCCACATATTATTATTATGTGATCAATACCTTGTTTCTACAATGACTAACCATTTCAGTTCATCATTATCCATAACAAAGTATACCACAGAGAGAATTGGCTTGCTCAAATTATATTTATTTAACTTGCAACCTCCCACTGATATGCATTATAATGGCTGAGAATTTAACCGCCTGCAAGTTAAGAAATGTGGAAATTTTATCTACACAGCATTCTTAAATTTCAGCACTTCACTGGTCACAATGAAGACTATTTACTTTGATAATATTTTGTCAGCATCATCCATTTGCTCTATTGCCTGAATTATTATTTTTGTGATTTTGTTAATGTAAATAATAATATTTCTATATGATATATTCATTTATATAAAATAAATAAATGTGACCGGGCAGCTCACCAAATCATAAATCAGTCCTCCTACATCACTTTCTCTTCCACCCAGAATTTTTCCTACACTGTTTTTTTGCTTCTTTGAACCTTACTACATTTTATGAAATTCTAGAGTTCATTCAATGCTTTAATGATGAGTCATTTAATGGAAATAGTGTCAACTGCTTAAATTTTGTTCCTCTATTTCATGCATCTCCAAAATACTAAAGATGCAATAGGCTGAAGTTTATTTCTTTAGTGTCACCTATATTTTACTTTCAGAAATTTTGGCAGCTGTATATAAAGATTGAAGGTATGAAATCTCTCAGTGAGGGTCTGGAAATGTCCTGTCAAGGACAGGATTGCCACACAACTCAGTGTGCCTGGGCAGTTCTGGTTTATACTGATGTTCAGGAAGAGTTTATTGACAGCACACCCCTGCCATTCACAAACATGTTCTACTTTGGGTAATAAACGATTGACTACTGTATTGAGTACAATGCTTTCCAAAGCATCTTCCACCTCTTAGAAACGTGGGCTATTATAGCAAAAAGGTGAATTAGAGTTGTCTGCCAGTGGACACTGCAGAAAAGCTTCAATAGCTCTGGTCAACTAGATAACTTAGTTTTGCCAAAAACTAGCCAAATTATCTCTCTGACTTTGAGTTTTAGTTCTAAAATGATAGTGTTGTGTTAGAATCTATATTTTTTTCTCTTTCTCTTTAAACTGTATTGCTATTTTTCTGATTATAGCATTAACATATAATCTTCAAAAGCTGAAGCACTACAAACCATGTCATTTATGGAAAAGAAAAATGCCTCCGAATTTCTACTCTCTAGAGATAGGCAATATTAAATATGGCACATATTTAGGGTTCTCTTAAGGATTTTTTTCTTCATATTGAAGTTCTAAGGAAACTTCTCTTATTGAAGAAGTTTAGAGATCTTCCTAAAACAACAGCATTGTATTGGGTGATTGAGAGGCTGTTGACTGTTAAAATTTATATTTCTTGAAATCTGGTTCTATCTGATAGCATAGGAAATAGAAAAAGTGTGAAGCAAGCTTTGTTTCTTTTCTTTGTGCCTCCCTATCTTTGCTTAAGGGCCTGCCATTTGATTGTACAAAACTCATTGATGAAGAGTAAGGTGCTACATTTACACTAATTGACTTGTGATTATCTCATAATTCCTGGACTGGCACACTAATGGTCCCCTTTGGCTCTTATGGCTGTATTTAGTTGCAGTGATCTGCCTGAACTGATCAATGGTGAGGGAGGCAGATGTGATGGGTCTTCATTTTCCAGGATAAACTGTCATGGTGGATCTTCTTTCCACTATGAATAAAACATGGTTTGAATACCAAAAGCCCATGTGTAAAATGGAATTCTGAACTTTCTGTTACAATGGAGCCAATGCTACAGAACAATTTAGCAAATCTGAATCCTGTGTTTGCCTATTTGGTTTTTCCCACTATTAATGTGGCATTAAGACAAAAGATGCAAAATAGCAAATGGACATAATAATAATGCCATGCTTGTTTCAAACAACTGCTTTTAAGGCAAGAGATACATGAAAACATCTTAAAGAACGTAAAGGGTAATTCAACTGTTAGGCATAATTACCTTTGTTATACTTAATTTATGGCAATTAGATGAAAATTCTGGATATTTCTGATACCACATCCTGCCTAAATAAAGGTGAGATTATTGTGCTTTGTGCCATTTTGGTCCCATTGGGTGGACACAATCAAGGTATACCTTAAAGGCTAAGATACCTCAGGCAGAGGGATTTCATTACTGGTATCTCCAGTTTTTGGTCTACCATTGGTCTGGTGTAGAGAAGATTTCATCTCTCAGATTTAATAATTAGAATTTAAGAATTAAGACTTAGTTATTTATCAAATGACATTTAGATACAGAATCATCCCTGTATGATAATGAGAATTTGTTCCCTAGATTAAATTAATCCAAAATCTAGATTTCCTAAATTTCGATTTTTTAAAATCATTTTTGTACATTTGCATTGTGATTTGCTAGAACATTTTTAGATGGATGATCTAGGATTAAAAAGAGTCCAAGTTCTCCTGTTGTGGGCTAGGAGGGTATTTAAATTCTGCCAAGAAAAGTCTTCATATTTGCCTTTCTGTAAACAAAACAAAACAAATTCTCTCTTCTCTGTGTTGAAAATACTCTTCTTTCCTTACCCTCTTTCCTTACTTTTTCCTCCCCACTTTCCATCAGGGCTCGTCAGGTTAATATTCCCTCATTTCTTCCCACATTAATTGACACCAGAGGTAGGCTTTTTGATGCTTCTCTATCCTTCCCCTCTCATCTTTCAGTCTCTTAATTCCTCAATTTCTAATACTGAGAGCTCACACTCCCCCGATGTGCCTGACCTCTACTTTATTTTAAGCCTACCTGTGCTCTGAACTTGGCTGCCAGGGACCAACTGCTAATTCTATACTGGCATAAATTTTGAGCTCCTCAGAGGTGTGTTATTAACCCTAATAATAAAAAAGATTTGCATGCAAAGCATATCTCTGGAAACTGGTAACATTGCAAAAATGAAAATAATAACTAGGCTGATAATATTCCTATGATTATCCAGTCCCTCCTGGCTTTGGTTTAATAGCCTATCTGTTAAGTTTAATAGTCTATGTGCTAAGCAGTGGTAGTAGAAACAATTGCAGAAGGTGGAGAAAGACATAGTGTATCAATGCATTCCAGCTAGCCTCCTTCTGCTCATCAAATTGGTGATGCAATCTTCCCTATTTCCCAGGAGGTACCTTCACTCCAGAGTGACAGAGAATTTATTTGATGCTTTTTACCATGCCCTGGATCCATTTCTCATTACCTCTTTGAATTGTTACCACTTCCAAGCAACCCAGTAACTCTGTGGCATTCAGCCCCATCCCAGAAGCCAATTCCATCTTTTTTTTCTCTTTACTGAATTGAATTGCAAATCTAGGCATGCCTCAGCATACACTTATATTTCTGATCTCCATCCCAACTCCTCTCCTCCTCAGAGACTGCAAAAAACCCTGAGGAAATGCAGTCAGCCTCAGTTAAGCCTGGCCTCTGATCAGATTAGCTTCCTAGTTTAATAAAACTTGAGGCAGGCATCCCAGCTGTGCTCCAGTCTGATTCACAGGAGCAGAAGGTCTCATGGCTGAAGCCTTTATTCTGTAGAGTGGGGTCTGTGTATGTAACTTTGGGCTCTGTTTCCCCAGTTTTATAAACATTTGTAGGTTTAAATGGGAAAGTTGAAAGCTTAAGAGGAAAGAGGTGTGAACCCTTACCTAGGAGAAGTCACAGAATTAGTGACTAATAAAATGTTGGATTTCCTCCTTTTAAGCACTTAACCCAACAAAAACATGATAATTTTGACGGCATAAGGGCACACAGTCTTTCCATCTCTGGCATTTTGTCTAATAGGTAAAATAAATTGGGATCATACTAGGTAATTCTTAAAGTTCCTCTCTGCCCCAGAAGTTCATGACATCCTTGGGTCCTATAAGTCTTCTATGGGAAAATTATTTTGGGGAAAGAGTGGGGAAGAAACCACAACACGAGTCATTCATTGATTCATTGATTCATTCATTCAGTTATTTGTGTATTTGGCAAATATTCATTCCATGTTAATCACATGCCAGGAACTCAAGTGATTAAACACAGTGTCTGACTTCAAGGAACTCATAGTTAATGGGGGATGCAGAGATCTAAAGTTTAATTGTAATCTAACAGGCTTGGTACAAAATCAAGGTCCATACAGGATATGATGGGTATACAGAGGAGGGACTGTAAGATCTGTTATAAAAAGACAAATTGTCATATTCTACTTGCAAATTTAGAAAAACAATAAGTCATCTCCAGTTTTCCTTATTTCACTTTTGAAGCATTCATTGTTATTCCTCTAGGTCTGCCCCATGTCTTAATCCAGGCTCTGAACTGGGATCATTTTGCTTATTTTAGGAATGATAATTCACTGAAATATTTCAAGGCATGTTGAAATTTGTGTTTTGTTATAGCAGGCCCTACAGTATCCTAGATCAGAGACTGGGAATCTTCTAAACATATCTTCATACGAAGAAATATGTCAGCAAAAAATGGAGGGTCATCCAGGCAAACTGGAGTATCTGATCACTTAGCTTAGGAAACCAGCAATATTTTTAAATGTTAAGTGTGTCTACTTTTGGAGATGAGCCAAAACAGTATGGTATGAGTTCATCATTGAATATTTTGTTGCCCTTCAACTTTGTGAGTGGTGTAAATGTGTTATATTCTTCCTCAGGTGTGAGGAGAAATAGGAAAAACTATTCATTCTCTAAGACAATGTTATTGTACAAACAGAAAGAATACTGGATTATCAACCAGGAAATCTTGGCTTTAATTTCTCTGCTATTAATGAGTGCAGTGACTTCAGCCAAGCTACTTACACTCAGAATTTTTTCTATTAAGGTGGTTGGCTGGAATGATCCCCAAATTTCTGTTCAGGCCTGATGGTTTCTGATCTCCTTTGAGTCACCTCTAAGGTATTCAGTGGATATATGTGGTTTACAAGATAGACTCAAAGCATATGAAATCAGTATGGGGGATGTGACACAGGTTGGGTTCCCTGGGAAACAGATGTGGAGATGGAAATTAGCATGCAAGAATCTTAATAGGGAGTGCTCTTGGGATGGATCCCTATGGAAGGGATGGAAGAAAAGAGAGGGAAACAGGACTGAGCAGAGGGAGAAGTAGAACTTTGATGTAGTCTTTGTGGAAAACAGAGAGGGGATGATGTTTTAGAGCTGCCATGAGTTGGGCAAAAGTGTTGGACCTTGATACCTTTCTGTTGTTCAGTCACTTCATGCAGCCTGGAATGAAGTGGCACCTTTAGTTGAAACAATTCCCAAATAGGCTGCCAACAGAAGGCTACCTGCCAGCAGCACTCCCAGAAGCTAAAAGAATAAGTCCTTCATTCCAGAATGGAGTTCTGGGTGGTGCCCCACAGCATCCACCACAGGATATCTATGTGCTCTCATGCTCCTAGGAGCATCGATGTAATATGTTTGGGAACACCTAACACAGTGACCATGCTCAATAAATGTTCATTGTTTCTTCATCTCTGCATCCTTCTATCCAACCATCCATCCATTCAGCCACCTGTGTATTCCCTCTCTCCCTTTTCAATGGTCATTGGACTCAGTTGGTGATTTCTCTCACTAGCAACAAGGGATTCTTGGTTAAGGCAGGAGATTGAGCAAATTAATTTCCTTCCAATTTGAAGACACCCTGTACTATGATTCTATATTAATTAACAATTAAATATTGTTTTGTGGCTGACACAGTGCTTATAAATATGCTAGTTGATTCTCACAACTAGGTTATGTGGGAGGCTAAGCTGATATTAATATTCCTACTGTAGAGATGAGAAAGTTGAAGTTCAGTCTAGTAACTTGACCAAAGTCATGCAGCTAGGATGAGATGAAGGAAAACTTCCCAACCAGATCTGTTGATTTCTGGTCCAGGGTTGCTTATGCCAGTGTCAGACAGCTGATAGGATCTGCACTTGGGGCAGCCTGTCCTCCTGGAGAGCTTTTTCCCCACTGAGGTTGAGCTATTGGGCAGCACTGACTTCCAGAGACAGAGATCCTTTGGCCTCCTTCCCTGTGTTTCAGTTCTATACTTCAGCCCCCTGAAACTCTCAGACCCTGTGCATAATCCTGTATATATGCACTTTCAGTGGACCTCTGACTTGGCAGCTTTACACACACAACAACAGAGGTCATTCCCAAGACTTAGCATGGATTTATGGCAAAAAGGAAAAGTCTTAGCAGGACGACGTGATGGATCATCATGCTACAGAACCATGCTTCTCAAACTTGAACTTGGGTTGAATGAATGGACTTCTTGCTAAAATGCAGACTCTGACTCAGTAGGTCTGAGTCTTCATTTCAAGCAAGCATCCATGTGATTCTGGTGCTGCTGACTCATGACCCATAGCTTCCTCTTTCCCAGTGACAGAAACTCACAATCTTTCACAAAGAAAACCCAATCTTGTCCTTGCTTTAAAGGCTAATTGGAGCCATCAATCTTAACTACAGTTACAGTTTCTCATCTCTTCCTAACCTCTATCCTTTCTAAGGAGGGTGCTTGGCAGAGAAGAAAGACAGGAAAAGGGAAGGTGCAAAAAAACAAAAACAGGCAATTGTAGTATCTGGCCAGAACCAGCGCAGCTGTTGGCTGATGTGATGTTAGTCGCAGGTGCCACGACACTGGTTTGAAGCTTCTTATTGAGCAGGGTCAATGTTTTGTGAAAGAGGAGAAGAAACCATATGGATGAAATCTGCAGATACTGTGGACAGGCACCAGGAGTAAATGAAGCCCTTAGGAATAGAAGCCTGGAGGAATACCTTGGTGATATGGTTAAACAGCTCCATTTAATGGGCTGAGGCTGGGCGTTGACACAACAGAGTGCACCTTGCTGCCATCTCTAGAGTGTTGATTTACTCCTGGATGATGTCTGCCCTGGAGAATATGGCTTCATTTCCTAGTTTCGCAGGCTGGGGGAGGAGGTGGATGGAAACAGATGCTTTTGAAGTGATTTCCCTGTTAAAACAGCCAAATTGCTTTTATCTGAGATTTTGCCTTATAGTTTCTTCAAGCAATCAAAGGAGGGGGCAGGGAATGGAGGCTGAAAAGAGCCTCCGTCAGGAATGTTATTTGGAGTCATACCAGGCAGGATGCGGGGAGGGGTGTTTTTTCAGCATGTCAAGCTCTCTGAAGGCACTGAGAAGAAATCTGAAAATCGGGACCTGATCATCAAGGAGAACCTCTCAGTGCAGTGGTAGAAAATATGTGTGACAGAAATATTTAAATCAAGCTTGGTCAACCCCCCACGTGGTGTTTCTGTGCAGACCAGTGCTTCCCCATTGCCACCCACTGTCACGGCTCTGCTTTCCTCTCTGCCTCCATCTGGGCTCAGAGTGGGGAGGTTGGATGGGGCAGGGTTGGTGCTCAGAACCATTGTATGTGTTCATAAGGGGGAAGGGCAGTGGCTGAGGCTTTCCAGGAGCATGTGTCTCTGGAGACTCCGGGATGGCTGAGTTCAGGTGTCCGTGCCAACCTCCCAGAGGAAAATCAGAAGCATGGTAATTAGGCATCTATACCTCCATGCCCCAGGCACAAGTTTGCTTTCCCTGAATGCCAGCCTGCAGAGTGAAAACCTGGAGGAAGCAACAGGATTAGTCTGCTATCCCAGCCCATGGTGAGAAGGTGCTGCTAAGAATATCTGTCATAGATGACACTAGCTGTCGACTCAAACATCCTGGTATCTCTCGCATGAAACTTTTTTTTAACCCACTTGTTTGAATGATTTATTACAAAGAAGTTACATTCTGTTTTTGAACATTTAAAACAGTGGCCTTCTGACAGAATGGCAAAATGTGAGGCAGGGAGATAGAACAGAGATATATCATCTTATATAAAGGAAATTACCATGAAACAAGAAGTTAACTTAAAACTTAAAATAGTCTGTTTTGCAAGAGCACTTGCCTTTCTCTAATGGTTTTCACATATATAAATCCATTGAATTCTCTGGCAGCCTTGAAGTAGCATTGTGATGAAAGTTATGATTCAGAGATGAAAAGGCTGCAACTCTGAAAGGCTGTGACTTGTCCAAGGCCACCCAATTAGTCAGTGGCAGATTTGGGACTCAAGAAAATGTGCTTTCCGCTGTGTTGTGACAGCTCTCCCAAAATGAGCCATTCCATATTGTCTTCCATATGGCAATTCAACCTCCTTCAGGCATATCTTTTACTATTGCCTGTAGAAAATAGGTCCCCATCCGCTTTGCAATTCTTGGCCATACCCTTCTTTGTTATCATCTAATTGAATTTATTAGATTAAAGACCAAAATTTTCCCTGCTTGAATATAAAGGAGATCGCCATGCCTATCCTTCTACCCACTAGAATTTCAGTGAAGTACTCTTCAGGGAGCCCCAGGGTGCCTGCTCTGCACCAGTGTGACAAAGATGATCCCAGTTCTGGTATACAGCAAGTGAGAGGCAGTGGAGCGGAGTGGATACTAGCATGAGCTTTGGAATCAGACTTTAGTGCATATCCCAGCCTTGCCACTGATTATTTTAGCTATCTAGGCCTCAGTTTCCACATATGTAAATAGGGATTGTGACTTCTCTTCGAGGGTCATTGTGAGGGTTGAGATAAAGAATACATGCAGATCTGTCTAGCATACATGGTGCCTGGATGGTAGTGATTGCTACTTTTAGGTACACAGACTTTGCAGGGGCAGTCTTGAAAAAAGTTTTGAGTTTGAAATACTTGCAAGAATCTAAAGTGATTCAAATGCAATTTAACTGAAAGGCCTTTACTTTCTACCTTATGAATCAGCGGGTCCAGGAAATACCACAGAGTGTAAGCTCTTTAAGAGGTGAGACAGTATCTCTGCATTCTTCACAGTTACCAAGCACAGAGCCTTATGTGGAAACGGTGCCTGATGACTTCCAGTTAACAAGGGTGGGATGGGGAAAGGGAGTGTGTGTGTGTGTGTGTGTGTACACATGTATGTAGGTTGTAGAGATAGAAGCCGTGTGGGGATATGGGGATGTACCTCTTCTTTGAACATCACTGCCCAACATCTTTGAATTCTCTTATAGTTTTGCCTTTGGGGCACAATCCTCTTTTCCTTATAATTTTTCCAGAGCACATGTCAACAGAGGTATATCCTCATGTCTGTTGTTTGGGGTACAATAAACTCTGCTTCACCAAGGATGGGAGAATCTACATGCATGATAAAAGAGAACTTCTGATTTTTTTCATCTTATGGATATTATTTAAAGACCAAACCATTTCTGAAAATGCTGTTTTCCTTGGCCCATACCTTTCCTCCTGATTGTGCACCACATCCATATCCTGACTATAATCTCATCCTGCTTTCCTTCACAAGCCAAACTGAAGGAAATTTGGTCATTGCCACAGCTACAGAAAGCTGTGCCTTTGATTCAGCGGGCTTCAGTGGAATTCTCCCTCCCAGCTGCTCAATATTTTGTGAACCGTCCTCTCTTAAGTTGTGTCACTGGAAGATATGGAAATAAGTTTTCTATAAGATCCCCATTTCTGAACTAGAGAAAGCAGAAAGGTCTTCTGTCCAAGATCTGCAGAGAATTGAGATCAAGAGACCTCTTTAGATCTGTTTACCTTGGGATGGGATGGCTGACCAGTAAAATATTTAGTTTAGAGAAGGGGTTTTCTGCATGGCAGACCAGCTTTTATGTGTAGGTGGAGAAGAGAAGCTACAATGAGGTGTGATGCAAACATCATCAAGAGTCCTATGTATCCCCATGGTAACTCTCCTACTACGGCATTTAAAGGCCTCTATGGTTGTTGTTTACTATTTTTAAGACCTAAAGTCTTATATTAGAGTCACTTAATCAGATGGAACCAGAGAGCTACACTATAAAATTCTAGCTTTGCTAGTTACTGTGTCTATGACCTTAGGCAAAGCACTTCAATTTCCTCATTCTGTAAACTGGTGAATATATTATACCCCTCGTATGATTGTATTGCAGCATACGAATAATGAATGCAAAGTGCCTCTTGTAGTCTGTTTTGTATTACGTGTACAATAAGTGGAAGCTATTTATTATTTTAGTATTCTTAGGCAATTCCTTCATAAACTACAAATTAAGCTATAAATAGGCCTCCTGGAGGGAGTAGTATACTGAGTTTATCAGTTTAACCAACTTTCACCTTGGAAAATAGAGAGTGAGTTTCCAAACAATAAGACAAAGAGAGAAGGCTATTGGAGGGAAGTGGCTTAGGAAAATGGGCCATTATGGTAGGAATGTAGAAACCAGATGGACACCTGTGATTGAGATTCCTGGGCAGCCGAAGAGGAGGTGACCAAAATGAAAGAGGGCAGTGCCCACAGACTACACTGGAAACATATGTTGTTCTCTAAGATTAGGCTAGTTGTATCCATGATGATTGGTGACTCAAGGCACACAAATCTCAGCTATAGAAAAGGCCCTTCACCACTGTTGCAGTTCACAAAGACTTCCAAATAACTCTGTCTCTGCCTGTTTATCTCCAGCTAAAGCAGCAGGGGCTGGGTCAGAGACAAATTGAACATTTCTTAAAGCATTGTCATGAAGACTAAATGAAAACTGGGCTGCAAGAATATTATTGGTCATATGGCCAACTGTTTACAAATGGGTGATTGACTTTTGGAGAATTGATCTAGATGCAGATTCCAGAGTTCTCTTTCCCATCTCATCCAAATCAAAACTGTTTTCATGTGTTTTATTGATAGAGTAGTCAGGTTCCCTCCTTTCCTGTAGCCTAGTATCTGTGGAACTAAGATCACATTAGAGGGCATTTTGTGTGATAATTCAAGACTGTAGAAAGTGATTTCTTTTTGGCATAATGAGGTACAGAAAAGACATTGTTCTGGTTTGCTAGCTGCCAGAATACAATATACCTGCATTGGAATGGCCTTTAAAAAGGGGAATTTATTAAGTTGCAAGTCCACAGTTTTAAGGCTGTGAAAATGTCCAATCTAACACCTCAGGAAAAGATACCTTGGTTCAAGAAGACCGATGACCTTCAGGATTCTCTCTCAACTGGAAAGTCACATGGTGAACATGGCAGCATCTGTTAGCTTTCTCTCCCAGCTTGTTTTATGAAGCTCTCCCTGGGGCATTTTCCTTCTGCATCTCCAAAGGCCTCTGGTTGCATGGTTTCTGTGATTCTCATAGCTCTGTCATCATTTTGAAAAAAAGGGTACTCTCCAAAATGCTTCCTCCATTTTTTTGGGGGGGGTGGGGGGGTGGAGGCATGGACAGGTACCGGGAATTGAACCCAGATCTCCAGCGTGGCAGGCAAGAATTCTGCCACTGAGCCACCATTGCACCACCTTTTACCTCTTTCATATGATTCCAGTAAACTAATCAAGACCCATGTGGAATGGGTGGAGTCACATCTCCCTCTCTTCAAAAGTTAATACCCACAAATGGGTGAGTCACATCTCCATGGAGATAACATAATCAAGTTTCCAGTACTGAATGGGGTTTAAAAGAAATGGCTGCCTTCATAAGAGTGGATTAGGATTAAAGCATGGCTTTTCTAGGGTACATGAATCTTTTCCAACCAGCACACACATTATGCTGGAAAGGTTGACCTACTGATTTATAATTTTTTTTTTTAAATTGAGTCCAGGCTGCTGAAAGCCTCCCACCCCTCACCCATCCATCTTCCCAAAACTTTGAAATTTCTATCTAGGGGGTCTTCAAAAATTCTCTGAAGCTGACTTGGAGAAAAGAACTAAATGATTTGTGAAGTCTGCCATGGTTTTGTGGAATATGCATCATGGGGAAGCAGGAGGTAGCATCTCCTTGCTCCTCTCTTTAAGTAAAGCAAAAATGTCTGGACAGTTTGGTGTCTGCTGGGACTAGCTCTTGATTTGTGGGTGAATTATGTGTGTCTTCATTCCAGTTTCTTCCTGAGTTGGAGTTACAAACAGATTTATTTGCCTCCTATGCATATTTTAACTGTGATAAATTTAAAGAACACCTGCTGTGTTTCATTAAGGGTCTTTGGTACTTCTTAAGAACAAAATCAATTCCAGAAAAGCCTCATAAGTAAAGAAACAGCCAAGGGAATGCAGCAGCCATCTGGAAAGCCTGACCAAAGGAGGAGATATGCCCAGTCGTAGTACAATATATGTGAAATCTTTTTTTTTCTTTCTTGGTCTAAAAATTTAATTTAATTGTATTTAAAATAAGAGAAAGAAAATGTTTTAAGCAGCAACACTCTTCGTCTATACCTGAGGGAAACAGGTAATTTTAAGGGAATATCTGATTAAGGTGATTCTGAGTAGAAACCTGTCCACAGGAAGAAATCAGCAGAACTACCTGGGGGATATAATAGGGTTATCTCTAGAATTCTACTAATAATTATATTATCATTTATGGAACAGTGCCAGAAATTGCCATATTTAATCCCCATCACAACAGTATCAAGTGGGCATTGAGGGTCCCATTTTTTAGATGAAAAATAAATGGTCAGGGGTATCAAGTAGTGACCCAAGTTCATAAAACTGGTCAATAGAAGAGCTTGGATTTGAACCCAAAACACATTCTCTTCTTACAATACCATATGCAAGTAAGGAATTACTTGTTTATTCTTTACAAATGTAAATGATGCTTTGCTATTAACCATGCATTCATTCTTTCAACATTCATTTAACCAACATTTGTTGGTAAGGAAAGCCATCTATTTGCCACTGATGATGAGGGTTATGACAATTTATAAGGCAGAGTCTCTGTTCTCAAGGAACTTATTGTCTGGTAGGGGAAATAATTACAATACAAGGCAGAATGTAAAAATGCCAAAAGATCACAATGTGGTAACATTTCACAATCACTGGAATTGCTATATTATTAAAAAAAAAAAAAAAGGAAACTGGAGAGGATGTAGAGAAATAGAAACTTTCATACATTGGTAGTGGACATGTAAAATAGTGCAGCATTGTGGAAAACAGTTTGGCAATACCTGAGAAGGTTAAGTATAGAATTACCATATGAGCAAGCAATCCCACTTCTAGGTGTATACCCAAAAGAATTGAAAGTAGGGACCCTAACAGATATTTGCACACTGATGTGCATTGCTCGCATTATTTACAATTCCTGAAAGGTAGAGGCAACCCAGGGTATATTGACAGATAAATGGATGAACAATAATTTATATATCCATAACAGAATGTTATTCAGTCAGAGAAAGGAATGAAGGTCTGATACATGCCAAACTTGAATAAACCCTGAAGACATCATGTTGAGTGAAATAAGCAGACACAAAAGAACAAATATGGTATGATCTCACCTACCTGAAATAATTAGAATATGCAAATTCATAGTCAGTTATTAGAATACAGGTGATCAGGGATAGGGTCAGGATAGAGAATGAGTAGTTATTGCTCTGTTGGTAAGAGTTTTTGTTTGGGGTGATGAGAATGCTTTGTCTGGGGTGATGGGTGGTGGTGGTGGTAACACAATATTATGAACGTATTTAACGCTACTGAAATGTATACTTGAAAGTGGGTAAAAAGATTGATTTTAGGTTATATATATGCTACTACAATAGAACTATACAACATTATGAGCGAGCCCTAATGAAAACTGTGGACTATATTTAACCAAATAATAATAATAAAGGTTCATCATTTGTAACACAGTTAGTACACTGACACAAAATAAGGAAATGGAAAACTGTGTGTGGGGTGCAGAATAATATGGGAGTGCTGAACATTTTTCATGATTTTTCTTTAAAACTACAACTGTTCTAATAAAATATATATATAGCTTCATTAAATTTTTAAAAGTGTCAAAAGGAAAGTATGTATCTTTGCTTCTCCATTCTTCATTCCCACACATGATCAGTAATTAGTCATATTTTGTATTTTTCTCATATATGTCTCCCAAAAAAATCAAATGCTTTGCATATATTATCCTGTCAATGTTCACAATAGTAGAGCAGCTTTATAGCTGAGTTCCCAAAACCTATCAGTTTGGAAAACTGTCTGCAGCCAACCTCACACTTTCTGATGTGATAGCAGTAACACATATGCTGCAATTAGCATCAGTGATCTGAAGTACACACTACAAGTACAAGGTTATGTGCCTTGGTTTTATTTAGATCTGCATCAGCACAAAATTCCATTTTTCTTATATAATATGAATTTTGGACTTACAAACCAACCAATGAGGAAATAAAAATTTAAAAAATGTGGTTGAAAATTTTAGTGAGGAAAAGAAAAAAATAAAAAAGGAGAATGAAGCAATTTTATTCTGTTTGGTTGGCAGCAGAAGGCAACATCCAGAGTGAAGGGGTAGCAATAGGATGCCAAATTAGAATGAAGGCTCTCATTTGTTGAAGACTGACTATGTAACAGGCATGGTGCTAAGTACCTTACTTGCATTATCTCATTTAAAAAACCCTACCATCTCAGGGCTGTTGTACTCTTGGGTAAGTACTAGCACTATTATTATTTCCTTTCCTTTATAGGTTAAGCAACCAGGACTTAGATTGTTTAAGGAACCTGGCCTAGGCTGGGAAGTCTAAAGTGAGCCAGAGTTCAGACTCAAATCTGTTTCTCTAAAGTTCAGATCTTTAATAATTATGCCATATTCCTTTCCCAAGATTGGGAGAAACAAGAAAAGCTGCATGGAGCCAGAGGCTGGATGTCTGGGGTAGGGGTGGAGGGTAGGGCTATAGACAAGAACCAGAAAAGAAGACAGGAGTCAGGAAACACTCAAGTTGTTTTAATTTATGAGGGCTACCATAACTGTACCATCAACTGGCGGCTTTAAACAACAGCAATTTATTGTCTCAGACTTGTGCAGGCTGGAAGTCTGAAATCAAGGAGTGGGTAGGTCATGCTTCTTCTTAGACCTTTAAGAGAGAATCTGTTCCATGTCTTTCACCTGGCTTCTGGCAGTGGCTTACTATTACTCCATTACATGTTCTCTCTACCTCAGTCATTACATAACATTCTCTCCTCTTTCTGTCTTTGCCAAAACTTTTTCTTATATAGACACTAGTCCTATTGGATGAAGGGCCTATAATATTGCAGTATGATCTAATTTTAACTTGCCTAATTTCATCTGTAATGACTCTATTTCCAAATAAGATCACATTCTGAGGTACTTCAACATATATTTTGGGGGAACACAATTCAATATATAATATGGATTAAGGTGAGGCCATGTATTACGTATCAATCAAGGCTCTTGGTTGTAAATGATGGAAACTCAACCCAAGATATCTTAAACCATAGGGGAATATTTTGGTTCAGATAACCTAATAGTGTGAAGAGTGGAAGTAGAGTTGGTCCAGGGCCCTTGTTCTAGGAAATGAAGTCCTTGGAAACTTTTGTATTTCTCTGTCTCCCCATCTCCAATTTCTGCTTCTCTCCTTTCCCTCTTTGGACCAATCTTCCCTATGAAGTTGAAGCCATGGCTATAAGCTCCCACAGAATAGCTTCACAATTTGTACAGAATAATAACTGATTCTATAAATTTCAGCTAGAAAAATCCCAGGAAAAGTTTCAATTGGTTTTGCTTATATTATTTATCCTCTCCTGTGGCTATGGAAATACTCTGAATAGAACCTCATCCTACCATAGAAATTGGTAATGGGGATGGGAAAAGAACTGTTTTTTTTTTTTTTTTGAAAAAGAGGAAAAGATGATGTTGGACTTCCACAGCAAAAATAAGACTAGCCATCAGAATAACATGCATAAGAAACTAATTATCTGTAAGAAATATACCCTAAAATGGATAATGTCTGTGTTTATAAGGCTCCCTGCTGAACAGAACCAGAGCCATCCCAAGATATGAAACTTCATAGAATCACAAAATCCTTTCTCATCTCTCCTAGTTTGAAAGATTATGTACCCTAGAAAAGCCATGTTTTAATCCTGATCCATCTTGTGGAGGCAGCCATTTCTTTTCATCCCTATTCAGCAGTGTAGGTTGGAACTTGATTAGATTATCTCCATTGAGATGTGGCTCACCCAATTGTGGTTATTAACTTTTGATTAGAGGAAGATGTGACTCCACCCATTCCAAATGGGTCTTGATTAGTTTACTGGAATCCTTTATAAGAGGAAACATTTTGGATAACTCTCGCCTATGCAGCCAGAGACCTTTGGAGATGAAGAAGGAAAATGCCCCTGGGGAGCTTCATGAAACAAGAAGCCTGGAGAGAAAGCTAGCTGACGTCACCATGTTGACCATATGCCTTTCCAGTTGACAGAGAAACGTTGAAAGTCATTGACCTTCTTGAACCAAGGTATCTTTCCCTGGATGCCCTAGACTGAACATTTCTATAACTTTGCTTTAATTTGGACATTTCCACAGTCTTAGAACTGTAAACTATCAACTTAATACATTCCTTCTTGTAAAAGCCAGTCCATTTCTGGTATATTGCCTTCTGGCAGCTAGCAAGCTAGAACATAGTCCTTCTCCCCACTGCTGCCTATGACCCAGCCGCATTGCTCTTCCTAGGCTCTTTTTTAAATATGTACCAAGTTCATTCCTGTCTTGGCTTACACTGGCTGTTTCTGTTTGGAGTGATTTTCCCTCAATTATTCGTATCTTAACTCAAATATCACCTCCTTACAGAGGTCTTCTCTGACCCGTTTATTATAAAGCAACTCCCCACCAGTTTTATTTCATCTTAGTACTTAAACAACTGAAATTGTCTCCCTTTTGTCTTCTTCTGTCTTCTCATTCTTTTCTCTTCTCTCCTTCTTTTCTGTTTCACTTCACTAAAACATAAGCTCAGTTGGAGAGGGGATCGTTTCCGTCTTCTTGCCTGATGTAATATGAGCACCTACAATAGGGTCTGGCCTACTGTGTAAGTGTTTATTACACATTTGTTGAGTAAAAAATGGAATGAATGAGGGAGTACAAGGGTAATTCAGTGGTAGAATTCTCGCCTGCCATGCAGGAGACCCGGGTTTGATTCCTGGCCCATGCACTTCCCAAAACAAACAAAAGAAATCAACAAAACAAACAACAACAACAAAATTCAACAAATGGTGCTGCAATAATGGGATACTCACAGGGTAAAAAAAATGAAATGTAACCCTGTCATACAGCATACAAAAAAAAATTTTTGAATGAATGAATCCTACAATTAAATGGGACTACAGGGTGCAAGGGTAGTTCAGTTGTAGAATTCTCACCTGCCATGCAAGAGATCTGGGTTTAATTCCGGGCCCATGCACTTCCCCCCCCAAAAAAACAAACAAGCAAAACCAACAAAAAAATTCAGCAAAATCATGCTGCAATAATGGCATACTAACATAGAAAAATGATGAAATGTGACCCCCCCACCATACAGCATACAAAAAAATTTTAAAAAAGGGACTACAGCACCTAACTTGGAGAGTTGCTTCAAACATGTTTTTGAATGAAAATAAAATAAACAGTATAACTAGGAAATCAATATTATTAGAATGTGCAGGGAATTTTGCTGCACTTAAATGGTCTAGACAAAATGCCAAATCTTCACACCAAAGTTGAAAGGCCAAAACCAATGTCCAGCTGTCCCATTCCAAGTTCTCAGTAGGTTGCATGAGCTGAGTGAATGATATTTTGGAAAGGCCAACTTTCTTGCATTTATTAAGTTTATGTTACATGCCAGACACCATGCTAGGGACTTTACATGGATTACTCCAATTCTGAGACCCAAAGTACTAGATAACCTGCCCATGGCCCAAAAGCTTATAAAAGGTAGGAATGGGGTCAAAACCCTTTGTAGTACACCACAGTATTTTATCTCAACTGCTTTAACAGTTCAAGGAGATTTCAGAGTTCTGTTTCTTACTTCAACTTGCTTGAGGTCTGCTAATTGGTGCCTCCTGTCCACAAACCCATCTCATTTTTATAGCATGTAAATGAACAGATGAAATTCTATTTGAGTTTTTCCATATGTTTTTTCACTTTTAGGACAGTGGTTTAAAAGTATGGTCCCAGGCGGTGCAATGTTGGCTCAATAGCAGAATTTTCGCCTGCCATGCCAGGAAACTGGGTTTGATTCCCGGTGCCCGCCCATGCAAAAAAAAAAAAAAAAAATGTGGTTAGTAGACCAGTACCCCAGGAACAGTTTGAAATGCAAATTCTCAGGCTCTACTCCAGACGTTCTGAATTAGAAACACAATCTGAGTTTTAACAAGTCCTTCCAGTGATTCTGATGTATGCCTATGTTTGAGAACCACTGTTTTAGTGCATCTTTTGGGATGCCAAGGAGTTTTAGCTAAACAGTACCTAGATAGCAATGGGGATTCTGCCAATGCTAGGGGATCAGAATTGCAGGTAGAGTGACCAATTGTCCTGGCTTCTCTGGGACTGAATGAGTTCCCAGGATGGGAAACTTACAGTTTTGAAACAGGGCAGTCCTGTGCAAACTGGGATGGGTTGGCCACTGTTTTAGTTTTCTATTGCTGCTGTACAAATTGCCATAAACTTGGAGGCTTCAAGCAGTGTAAATTAATTATCTTACAACTCTACATGCCAGCATTGGCATGGTTCTCACTGGTTTCAGCAGGGCATTTCTTTCTGGAAGTTCTAGAAGATTTCTTTGCCTTTTCCAGTTTCTTGAGGCTTCTCACATCCTTGGATCATGGACTCTTTCTTTCATCTTCAAAACCAGAAATGTTGCATCTCTGTAACCATTTTTCCATAGTCACATCACATCTCACTCTGACTGAAGTAGGAAAGGTTCTCCAATTTTAAGGATCCATGAGACTAGATAGAGCCCACCCAACAACCCAGGATAACCACCCTGTCTGAAGGTCCTTAATTTAATCACATCTTCAAAGTCCCTGTTGTCATGTAAAATAACATATTTACAGATTCTGGGGATTAAGACATGGACATCTTTGGGGAGGCCATTATTCTACCCACCACAGTTATCATGACTGAAAGCCTAGGATGGGAACTTTCAGTCCTCAAACCAGGAAAGTTGTGGGCAACACTAGGGCTAGCTGGTCATCCTAATTGGGATGGGAGGGTGCATAGAGGAGCAGCACTAATTGGTGGAGTACAGAATTGTGCAGTGGTGGAGGTGACCTTGGAGCTAGGCAAAAATCACGAGGCAGTTCTGTTTTCCTTACTAGTTCATTTTGTGACTTTGCAGTACCTGATTCAAACTGTCTTTTTTATGCTTGCAACATGATCTTCCATTTGTGAGACACTGCGGGTATGAGTGTGGTGAATATAACCACACTAATTTATTATTAGTCGCTAACCATGGGTAATTCACTATTGCTTATAAAATGCTACATTAACTACTGCTACAGTTTAGTTATCAAGTTCTGATGGTAGCAAAAACAAATCATGACTTTAATTGTCTGAATCTGGCTCTGTGTGTGTGAGCAGCATGTGATCAGGGGCTTATTGAGTCCTAAAGAGAAGCACATTCACAGGAATGCAAGCTATAGTACTAGTTCTTACAGGGAAGTAATGTTCCATGAGTGTTTTATTGTACATAGGATATAATCAGGATTTATTTGTCCTGTTATAAATATCTGTTTCCAATTCTACTATTTCTTTAGTGATTTGCTCCAAAACAAAATGGCTTTCTCCTATAAAAAGCTGGAAGTGGGTGTACATATAAAGTATTGATTATGCAGTTGAATTTGTGTAACTGTAATATAAACATGGATATATGAAACCAACAGGCATCCCCCTTCTTCCTACTGACCAGGATCCTGGAAATTTAGATTCAGTAGGCTTTGCTCCCAAGAGATCACAGGTGGTATTTTAGATTACATTATGGCACAGCTGCTTCTCTGCAAGGGACAGAGCACAGGCTTTTGACTCAGTTATCTATGTTTAGAGGAGAAAAGTGCATGAGGAGCTTTGGGAGAAGTGTGAGTTCAGTCAAAACACAGACAGAGGTGAGAAGCAGCCTGGTCTGTGTTGAGAATTACAGGACATTTTATATTGCTGCAGAATAAGTATTTTAGGAAGGAAATGATCAGAATTGAGGATGACAGTACAAGCTGGAGCATGAAAGACCTCTTGTATCATGGCAGGTAACTTGGATATATAATGGTTTTCAAGCAGACAGACATAATTTAATTAAGATTTTTTTTTTTTAAAGACTGATCCTCAGCCACTATATGGAGAACAGATTGAAGGGATGCAAGTGTAAAGGCAATAGATCATTTAGGAGGTTCTATCAGCTATGTTGTCTGGACTAACAAGAAACCAACTAAGGTTTTATTTTTTACCAAAAAATCTACTTACAAATGTGAGTATGACCAGATTTAAGGGAAGAACCAAGGCTGTTAAGGTACCCAGTAATTAGTAACAATGGGTATTTTATCAACTCCAGGCCTGAAGGGCTAAGGGGAGGAAACAATAAGAACTGGATCCATACAGGAAGAGCATCCAATTAGGAGGTTTAGTCTGTTTTAGTTCAGGTTCTCCAGAAGTGGACCCTGAGAGAAGGTTTCATATGCCAGTGATTTATAAGAAAGTACTTCCAGAGGAAACTGGAAAGGGATTAGGGAGAAAAGGGAGGGGAAGAAGTCATGCTTGGGTATCATTTCATATTCCATCTGGTGGAAGAAAAATGCTGTACAATGAGCTAGGGATGAATAGGAACCAGGAGACCTGGTGCTGGGTTCTCTGCCACTTATGTTGCTCAAACTTCCTTTTTTCTTCAGTTTAATTGGCTATAAATTAGAGAAAGGACATCCTTACAGAGCCACTGTGGAAAGAAAATAAAGTATAAGGGTTTTTGTAAGGTGGTGTGCCAGTGCACAGATATTTTCTATGAATCTCTGAGCTGTAGAGTAGATTCTCACTAAATGCTAACATCTATGACACTGTGAGAGTTTGGTAAAACTTTTTGGTGTGGAAGACTCATATTATCTCTGTACACTGTGGAGAAAGTGAGAGTAGCCAAGGAAGGTGTCTTGCATCTGTTTCCATTATGATTGACTCACAGTTTACTTCCTCCAGTGGCAGTAGGAAATTCTGGTAACTTTGGCAACACTGGTAACCCTTCCCATACTCTTTTAATTGAAACAGCTTTTGCTAGGGTATAGCCTAAAGCAAAAAGGAGGGAAAAGAGGAGGGGCATGAAAATGAAAGAAAGAGAAGGGGAGGGAAAAGAGAGGATGAAAGTGATTCAGAACAAAATAAAGGAGAGAATGAGCTAAGAAGGAAAAACAAAATGAAAATACTGGGTTGTCTTTCAAGGATAGACTTCTGGACATTAAAAAGACTGTTGAATTACTGCCAAAATTAGAGGGCATGAGGTGGGGATAAGATAGAATGTTAGTTCCTACCTCACTGAAAATCAATAATTCATACTTCATTTTGACTTTGAGTTTTCTCAAGTAAACTTCTTATTCTCAATGTGTTTTCATATCACCTTGGAAAAGAAATGTTTATTAGCTCTCTTTCCTTAACTTTTACACCCCACCTCTCACTCAATCAGTGCTTTTTCTTCTCGATTCCTCACTGTTGCATTGCTCCCTGAAAATGAAATATCTGCAAGACGTAACATTATATTAAAATGCATTGAATGCCACCCTGTCAGGAAGGCAGAGCCTAAGTTTCCCTGGTGTCTAGAGGAAGCCATGACCCTGTCATCCATGCTTCTGCCCTCACAGTCTCCTTTCCATTCATGCATATGCCTGCATATTGGGTGAAGACAAATAGTTTCAGAAGTTGACACCCTTTGAGTGCGGTTGTCTGGGTGATTGTAGCATTTTCCAGGAGGAAGTCACATCATGCAAGACTTATGAAAGAAGAGATCTGGTAGCTCTGCTGAATAGTTCCTCTCCACTGTGGTGTTCAAAAGAGCCACACTGGCAACATCCCCCATTTCTAGAACATGAGTATCTTACCCAAGACAGAACTGCAAAGTAATCTAGTGGCTTTGTAATCTTGGACACTTTTGCTGCCATTTAAGGGATTCTGTGTGCTTTGTTCACCATGATATCTCCAGCACAGAGAAGAATGCCAGGCACAGGGCTGATTCTCAATAAATGCTGATGAATGAGTAACAAAAAAAAAAAAAAAAAAAGAAAGAAAAAAAAATCGCTTCAACTTTCTAGGCCACACTTACCTCACTGTCTTCAATTTTACTTTAGGTGGTGTCTCAGCCACGACCTTGAAGGGTGTAGCACCTAGGCCTCAGCTAATTATCACAGAGCCATCTCTGTCATCATGACAATTGGGTCAAAGATGAGCCTGCAACATAGTCAAATATGATGAGATAGAGTGAGAATTTTCCTTAGGGTTCCAAGCACTTTCCTCACATTGGATGTAAATGAGAGAGGAAAAAGTGTTTGGTTCTGCTGGAGTCATTTTGTGAGTTTGGTTGCCCGAGACAAGTACTATTACTAAGGAAACGGAGCAAAGAAATGAGAACTCTGAATATCTGCCCAGAGGATTCTTTCCCAGGGTGTCAAAGGGTGCATCACTGCCTGTACTCTTCATTCATCTCCAACAATCCTATTTCTTTATCTCTAACACATGTTTTGCAAATCATCCTAAAACTCATTAATTTAACAAATATATTATCATCCAGACACTATCCTAAATACTAGAGTTATAATGGTCACTGCCTTCATGGAGCTTACAATCTAGTGGGGTGAGGAGTAGACAGATAATAAATGAAAAAACAAATTTCAGATCATTTTAGGTGCTCCAAAGAAAATATACAACTGGGATGGCTATCTGGGTATCTGGGATGGCTGAGGATTACCTTAGCTAAGGAGCCTGGGAAGGTCTCTTGGTCGAAGGACCAAGATCTAAATGATAAGAAGGAGTAGATCACATGAAGAGACAGAGGAAAGTTATTCTAGGCAGAGGAAACAAAAGTTGAACACCCTAAGGTGGGAAAGAATTTGGTATTTGGGAGAAAATAAAAAAGACCAATACAGCTAAGGCAAGGGAATGAGAGAGATTAAAAGAAGGACAAAATCACAAAGGGCCTTGAAAACCAAAAGGAGATTGGAAATCAGTGCAAAGCAAGAGAGGGACATAATCCTATATCTGTTTTAAAAATAACCACATTGTATGCTGTGAAAAGAATGGATTGTAGGGGACATGGGTAGAAGCAAAGTGTGAAGTAAGAGGCTATGCCAGCAGTGTAGGATGGAGGGGCTGGTAGCTTCAATAGGACAAAGATAGGGAAATTAGAGAGATGTTAGTTGGTTGGATATGGGCAATAAGGGAAGGGGAGATAATCAAGGATAATAACTACATTCTGGGCTTGAGTGACTGGGTGAATAAGATATAATTTACTGAGGAAAGACATGGAAATATAATAATTGGGGGCAACAAGAGTTTCATTTCATTCTGTTTAAGTAGGAAGTTACATTAAATTGTAATACAGGGAAGGAATCAGAGCTAGAAATGCAAACATTTGATTAATTGGGATTAAATTAAAGGACTGGATGAGATTGCATGGGAGATGTAGGTAGAAAAAAGTACAGAGCACCAAAATATTCCCAATTTAAATGAGGTCAAGCAGAGGAGGAAACAGCAGCAAAGTCTAAGGGAAATCCCTAAAGTCAGAGGAAAACACTGAAAGTATACATAAAACAATCAGAAAGAGCAATGGTAAATTGTATTGAATGTTGCTGAGAGGTCAAGTTAGATGTGTACAGAGATGTAACCACGGATTGAACAGCAGTGGTGACCTAGTAAGATGAGGTTCAAAGAAGTGGATGGTTGGAAATTAGACTGGACTGAGTTGAAGAATAAATAGTAGCAATAAGGGGAAACAAGTAAGGATAATTCTTTCAAGAAGTTTTGCTGAAGAAGAGAAAAAGAGATGGTGTGACGGTTGAATTCAGGTGTCATTTTGGCTTGCTGATGGTGCCCAGTTGTCTGGTCAGGCAACACTGGTCTGGATATTTCATGGCAAGCACTGGCAAGGACATTTCATGATTGTTGATAAACTAAAAGGCTGGCTTATTAAATCATCAGTCAGTTGATTGCATCTGTGACTGATTACATCTAAGATCAACTAAGGGTGTGTCTTCCATAAATGAGAAAATCCCGTCAGTTGAATTTGATCCAATAAGTTGAGGATTTTTAGGGGAGAAGGAGAATTGTCACTGCTTCTTCCACCACTGAGCCTGTCCTGTGTAGTTCCTCAAGACCCTTCATTAGAATTCCCAGCCTTGCAGTCAGCCCTACAAATTTTGGTCTCTTGTGTCCCCATGGTTGCATGACACACCTTTACAAATCTCATATATCCAGGTATCTCCTGTTGGTTCTGTTTCTCTAGAGAACCCTGGCTAATATAAATGGTATAATATGTTGAAGGGGATTTGGATTCAAGAGAAACATTCCTCCACCACCAATCTCCAATGATGAGAGATACCACAGAATTTATTAATGCATAGTTGAATGATCTGACATGAACCTTTCAATAACTATTCCAAATTTGAAGCCTCTTTAAAAGAGACAGAACCTCTTCAAAAGGGACCCAATATTCCAGATCAATAGTGTTCTCCAGCGGCTGATATTATTTTGGTAGTTATTGTTTAATTCTTCCAACGCTGGGTTATAAAGGGTTCAACTCTAAATCAGGCTTTCCTTATCCAGCTGCTAATGCAATATTAATGTTAGTCACCAAATAAAAGTAGGAAGAGCTTTCCTCTATGGTTATTTTTAAAAGACAGAAATTAAAATCTTTCCTAATATTATCATAATTTATTTTTTATTTTTTGTTTTTTGCATGAACAGGCACCGGGAATCAAACCCGAGTCTCCGGCATGGCAGATGAGAATTCTGCCACTGAGACAACACTGCACCACCCTCCTATATTATTTTAAGGGAAAAATAAATCAAATAGAAAACTACAATAATGACAAAAACAAATGTTCCTTACAGAAGCAATCCCCTTCATTTTATCCTTCCATTTCCCATTGCTTTGAGCTAAAACTTGTTCACCCTTTTGTTTAGGGATTTGGCAATTTCAGGTACTTTTGGTAACTAAAGAAAGTGGTCTTCTTGGAGCTGGTATTGTGCCTCTAACAGGGTATAGAATAGGTTTTAATTTTTTTTGAAGGTGAATCAACAAAACCTCCTATTTAAGAAGTTACCAGTAGTTTCTCTCTTCTAAGGTAGAAATGAAAATTAAGTTTAGGCCAGACTATCCTTTTGGGCATGAAAGAGCCATTTAGCATGGCTTTTTGTTTATGCAAATGTGAAGCATTTTGCATAACTGAGGAAACCTGAATGCTGATGCTTCAGACTAAGATGGTAAGAGTTCGTATGAAGGTATTCTTCAGCAGAACTTATAAGACTTCCCCTAAAAAAATGTTTTTCAATGGTTCTCTAAATCCAAGCTTTGACTTTCCTATGCCTATACGCTATTGCATGTTCTTATGCAATTGCAAGCTTTGTTCTTTTAGGCGGTTATATTGCCCTGAGTACCTGTCACCTCACCCCAGTTTAAACACTGTGAAAATGAACTGTACTGGGCTTGGCACATAAAACCTGAACTGTATACTGGCACCTCAGATATTATTTTTTTTTGTATGCTATATGGCAGGGGTCACATTTCATTCTTTTTCCATGTGAATATCCCCTTATTACAGCACCATTTGTTGAATTTTTGTTTGTCTGTTTTTTAGGGAAGTACATGGAATAGGAATTGAACCCAGGTATCCCACATGGAAGGCAACTAAGCCCAGGTCTCCCACATGGCAGGCAAGAATTCTACCACCGAACTACCCTTATACCCACTCAGATATGATTTTATCTAAGACCAAATGACTCAGACAAGATATATGGTGTCTGATTACTGAGATTTTTTTCTTTTGAGGGTAATAAGAGTTGGATTCTAACCCTAGAGTTAGAAGAAAGGATGTCCCTAAAAGAAAATAGATATGTATATTTCCATTCATCCTGGGGAAAAATCTAATATGCAGCTGGAATGAAGATTTGGGGAGGAGACTTCAGAATTGGGTGATGAACAGATTTTCTATTTCTGAGTCCAGGAGATCAGTTGACCACAAATTTGAGATTGAAATGCCATGGTCAACTAGACCATGTCATATAGAGATTAGCTAGGAATTGGGCAGAAGGGACCCTTAGGACACAAGTGGATGCTTGGGCTCCACATAGTGGAGCAGTCACTATTTAGCAAGTGCACTCCCTCTCCATTACCCCCAGGTCTTCAGTCTTGTTAATAATTACAGCCTGTTCTCAGCAGTGTTAGGATAACAGATGATGAGACAGTTTTGGAGGGCAGTCACTATTTATTTATTTTAAAATGTTCACCAAGTACCTACTATGCTCCAGGCATACTTATATGTAATAGGAATGAATAAAATTGGCAATTTTTCTTTATTTGTGTATTTATTTTATTTTTTTTTATATTTGCCACCACCTTATATAGTCATTATTTAATTGCTTATTTATTTATTCACTGGTTTTTGGCTCAAACAACAAAGTCAGAGTCAGGATGTGTTTTCAAGAAACAAAAAACAATAGAATTAAAAAAGAGTCCATATAAGGTCCTTGCTTCTACCACCAGGACTAAGGATTCAAGAATTCTTAATGAGTGGGATATGGATAGTGAGTGAGCATGACTCATATTATAGTTGTAGCACCTATTACTTATAATTGACACTATATATAAGTCAACAGTCAGTAAATTGCATCTAGTTAATTCTACAAAGTAGAACATTTCTTTAAGACTCCTGTGGTGGTTTTGAGCTGTATGCATCCTCCCCAAAACATGTTCTTAAACTTAATCCATTTCTATGTGTGTGAACCCATTATAAATAGGACCTTTTTTTTGTTGTTGTTATCTTCACATATATATAATAACATAAATCAGGCTAAGAAGCATTACTGGATTATTGGGATAAGCTAATTAGCCCATTCATTTTTTTTTATTAATTAATGGAAAAAAAGAAATTAACCCAACATTTAGAAATCATACCATTCTACATATGCAATCAGTAATTCTTAACGTCATCACATAGATGCATGATCATCGTTTCTTAGCACATTTGCATCGATTTAGAAGAACTAGCAACACAACCGAAAAAGATATAGAATGTTAATATAGAGAAAAAAAATAAAAGTAATAATAGTAAGAAGAAAACAAAACAAAACAAAACAAAAACCTATAGCTCGGATGCAGCGTCATTCAGTGTTTTAACATGATTACTTTACAATTAGGTATTATTGTGCTGTCCATTTTTGAGTTTTTTTATCTAGTCCTGTTGCACAGTCTGTATCCCATCAGCTCCAATTAGCCATTATCTTACCCTGTTTCTAACTCCTGCTGAACTCTGTTACCAATGACATATTCCAAGTTTATTCTCAAATGTCGATTCACATCATTGGGACCATACAGTATTTGTCTTTTAGTTTTTGGCTAGACTCACTCAGCATAATGTTCTCTAGGTCCATCCATGTTATTACATGCTTCATAAGTTTAGCCTGTCTTAAAGCTGCATAATATTCCATCGTATGTATATACCACAGTTTGTTTAGCCACTCGTCTGTTGATGGACATTTTGGCTGTTTCCATCTCTTTGCAATTGTAAATAACGCTGCTATAAACATTGGTGTGCAAATGTCCGTTTGAGTTTTTGCCCTTAATTCCTTTGAGTAGATTCCCAGCAATGGTATTACTGGGTCGTATGGCAATTCTATATTCAGCTTTTTGAGGAACCGCCAAACTGCCTTCCACAGTGGTTACACCATTTGACATTCCCACCAACAGTGGATAAGTGTGCCTCTTTCACCGCATCCTCTCCAGCACTTGTCATTTTCTGTGAGGTTACTTCAGGTAAGTAGGACCCATTCAGGATGGGTCTCAATCCTATTACTGGAGTCCTTTATGAGAAGAATGAAATTTAGAGAGAAAGCCACAGAAAACAAGAAGATGAAGGTTGAGGGAACCCAGAGGAGAAGGGAGAGGCTAGAAGAGGCCAGAAAAGGCCACCATGTGCATTGCCACATGTCAGAGGATCACTGTCAGCCAGCTCAAATGTCAGTCTTCATGAAGAAAGCATTTCCCTGATGATAACTTGATTTGAACTTTTCTTAGCCTCAACACCATAAGCTAATAAATCCCCATTTTAAAAGTCAATCCACTGCCTTTGTGTTGCTTGAGCATTCAAGGAAACCTAAAAAACTCCTTTGTTGTCCTGTGTAGACTCCTCGATTAGAAAAACTCCTCAAGTGAAAAGGTGAAGCGTCTATACTGATACTGTACATATTTTTCTGGCTTCTTATTTGCACCAGCCAAGTAAACCCCTATTTGTTTGCTCCACATGCCTCCTCATTCGCAGGTTAAGGTTGGGGTGGGCACTGACTGTGTACAATAGTGTTTCCCACAAATGATCCTTGGACCATTCCCATCAGCATCATCTAGGGAATTCACTATAATTACATTGTTTTGCCTCCCACTCCAGACCTATTGGATTAAAATCCTTGTATATGCATCCAGAAATGTGAAAATTCAACAAACTCTACAGATGATTCTTATTAGTGGTGTGCTCCCAAATGTTTAACACATGGCTCTTGGAGGGGAAAAGGGAAGCTCTAATTCATAGCATTTTCCAAAATCTCCTTCACTCCAGATAGAGAAATTAGAAGGAATAAAAATCAAAATCAAATCCAAAAAACTTGCTGGCAATAAAAGGGCATGGTGTCTACTAAAAAAAATTATTAAAGATTATTTTCTCTATTCTATGGTTTAAGCTTGCAGCTGACATTTACATTTATCAAGCTTTGCTTTCACCTTGCCTCCTTTCTCAGTTCTCAGCAAACAGATAAATCTTTCTGTTTGATAGTTACTGCCAATCCCACCCCTCCCCCTTCCTTTTCCTGGTTCCTCTAGCCAATCTACCTCCCCTCAGTGAATCTACTCCTTCCCCCTGCAGCACTAGCGGATGCTCACTCTTCTCCCTCTGTGGTTTATCGTGTATTGACTAACAAGTCTGGGGTTTCCAGGACTGCTTGTCTACCCTCCCTTCCTGAAATGGCATTTACATTAAAAGAGGCCACAAGAAGGCAGGAAAATTTGCAGAACTGTTAAGACCCAGAAAAGAGGTTGCTTTCTTAGACTGGAAGTTCATTAGCTTGAATCTCCTCACTCTGGAGAGAAGTCACTGAGGGTTCTCCACCCCCATCACAGAATCAAGCACATTACCTCCCTTCATCTTAAGCTGACCTCACAGCTGAGGTGCAGTCCTATCATCCCCCTCATCACCTTGCCACCTGATAATGCATCTCTGACACATTCTCTTAAATAAAGCTTGTAATGACTGTTCTTCTCAACACCTGGAACCTGGTCCCTGAACAATAATATCAGAAAGATGAACTTGAAGCCCTTTTCATCTCTTACAGGACTAGCATTTTACATCAGGGTCCTTTTCTTTTCCCAGTAGGATATGAGCTTGGTGGTTACAGAGCTCAGTGGCAGGAGGAGTTGAAGGATCTGAATTGTGTGTCTTGGCTCCATCCTGCTATGGGATCTCAGCCAAGGATCTTAACAGCCTTCACTTTTCCAGTTGTGAAAGGCAAATAGTTATACAGTAATAGCTCCCTCCCACCATACGCTCACTTATTTCATGGTTCTTTATAAAGAATTAATCCTTTGGTTGACTAGAGAACAATCTCAAAAATTAAAGCATATTGTGTAGGGGTTTAAAGATTTCAGAATGCTTTAAACTTGTACCTGGTCTTTAAAATAGACTAAGGTGGTAACCTACTGAAACCATCCTACACGGCTGAAAATCCATGCTATTTTTTAAAACAGTTTAGAAAATCTTTCGATTGAAAGCCATACTGATGGTCAAAATTGTTTTATTTGGACCAAATCTTTTAAGCAAGTCCTTTACATCTATTTTTTATTGATCTTTCATCACAATTAATGAGAGATAGCTGGTCATGATTCCTGGTATAGGTGTCCATCACATAGCCCGGAGACGATTATTAGATTATCCCTTGACCTCTTTCTATTCCCTGAGAATGCACTAAGTGCTGGGTGCGAAGAGAATACCCAGGATAACAAAATCCAAACTTAGGTGACTAAATGGTTAAAATACAGAACATACAATTTTAGCAAAGGTAAATATGAAATATGCCAAGAAGGGAAGATTAATTCCCACTGGGACACTTGGACATAAGGGAGTAGAATGAAAAATTCTCTTTTCTTTCACTTTTGACCGGATACTTTAAGCATCAAGGAATCTCTCCATTGAAATCCTTTCGAATTTTCTTCATATTGCCCCTTCACTGAGAAACTCTGACTTGAATATGGTACCAGAGAAAAAGCTTAACCCAGAATGTCCCAAACACTTTGTGTCACAGTATGATTTTCAGTGCCCCTTGACCATGGGTAATGTCTAACTGCTTGGTTAATTAAGTAGTTAGGCCCAAACAACTTAAGTTTTTATGACCTAACAGTTTAGTGACAGTTTTAAAAGCAATACACAAAAACCGAAAGAAAAGTATTGTTTTTATTTAATTCTTAAATAGCCACAATTACTTACCAATGGGATGTGTCCCAGTTTGGTTCTGTACAGCTTCTCACTCCTTGCATTCAGATTGGACAGTACCATCTTCATTTTCTGATCCACACTGATTTTCACATGGTGCTTTCTCTTCCTCACCAGCTCTGTAAAGCTCTGATAGTATCAAAAGTCACACAGCAAAATCTAATGTCGAAACTGTGAACTATCTAGAGCAGGTAAATCGCTCAGTGTCTGACAGATGTCATATATTCTATTTTTCTCAAAAATTCAAAATATCCCTCAGCACCAAAGTCATTTTGCTGTGGTGCCATGCAAGCATTTTACCATACAGTTTGGCAACTGTGGGTTTAACCAAAACCAGGCAAAATGACCAATAAAAGAATATTGGCTCACATAGTAATCACCTTGCATAATGATCAACTTGACCAATGCTCAGACTGCACAAGTTTGACCTTGTGCAATTAATCTCCAGTCAGATCAGACCACCCACATACTCACGCAGCTCTGCAAATTACTCCAACACAGTGTGATAATTCATGGTTAAAGCAGGATAGATGGTTAACAGTACAAATATAAAGTGTTCTTTCATGAATTATAACAAATGTACCACACTAACACCAGGTGTTACTGACAGGGTGATAAATGGGGAAAAAATACACCCCAATGTAGACTATGTACTATAGTTAATAGTACAATTATCATATTCTTTCATCAATTGTAACAAAGGTTGTTGTTTATGCAATGTGGTCCTTGCATAAAGGACCACATTAATGCAAAGTATTAATAACAGTGGGCTATATGGGAGCATTATTTTTTCTACATGAGTTTTCTGTAAGCGTACAACTCCTTTAATTAAAAAAATATTAAAAACCTATTAAATTATAGGTTCCTATCTTTAATTTTTAATCTAGGGTGTCATGACAATCAAAAACCTCTTTCTCTCTTTTCCCTTCTTCCATCCCTTCTTCCTTCCCTTGTCTCTCTCATTGCCTTTATTTGTGTAATTTATTCATTCGTGTATTCCCTCAGTTATATCACGCACCCATTATGTTCCAGGTGCCATGCAAAGCACTGGGATACTGCACTGAACAATATGAACTTGGTCCTTGTGTCATGGAACTTAAAATTTTTTGAGTAATAAATATATTCATTTGTTCAAGAAATGAATGTTTATGTAACAACCACCAGGTTCCGAGCTCTGTAGTAGGTCCTGGGATCACAGTCCTGAGTCACCAGTAAATTGTCCTTGGTAGATTTCAGGCATAGGTCCTTGACTTCTTACTGAAATTCTCTTCTTTTCATCCTCCAAACCTGATCTTTTTGACAGCTCTCCCTAGGATATACTAGGTACTCTATTTTCTAGGTATCCTAGCCTCAGGTCCACCATCATAGGAGCCCACTTATTTTGGTTGCTAAAGCTGCCAGAGAACGCAATACACTAGAAATGGGTTGGCTTTTATGATGGGGATTATTAAACTTACAATTTAAAGTCTTTAGGCCATGAAAATGCCCAACTCAAGGCATCAAGAGGATGATACCTGGACTCTGAAGACAGGCTGCCAGCATCTGGGATTCCTCTGTGTATTAGTTAGGGTTCTCTAGAGAAACAGAATCAACAGGGAACACTCACAAATACAAAATTTATAAAAGTGTCTCACATGACCACGAGAATGCAGAGTCCAAAATCTGCAGGGCAGGCTGTGAAGCTGACGATTCCGATGGAAGGTCTGGATGAACTCCACAGGGGAGGCTCGCCAGCCAAAGCAGAAAGGGCCTGTGTCTTCTGAATCCTCCTTAAAAGGCTTCCAGTGATTAGATTAAGCATTACTTATTGCAGAAGACGTTCCCCTTTGGCTGTTACAGATGGAATAGCACTTGCCCAACCAGACAAACAGGTACCACTTGGCCACATGACACATGAACCTGACCATGACACTCTGTCACGTGAGAAGACACATGTATGAAGTCTGCTGGTCCTTCTCTCCTGGGTTTCATTGCTTTCAGCTTCTAGCTTCAGTACCTCTCTCTCTCTCTCAGCTTCTGTGGATCCTCTCTTAGCTACTCCAGGGTTTTTCTCTCAACTTCTCTCGGGCTTTTTCTGTGAGTTTCTCTTAATTTCATCTCTTAACTTCAGTGTGTGTTTTATCTTCTTATGAAGTACTCAGTAAGAGAACTAAGACCCACCTTAAATAAGGTGGGTCACATCTCACTTGAAATAACCTATTCAGAAGGTCCCACCCACAATAGTTCTGCACCCACAGGAATGGATTAAAATAACCTGAACTTTTCTGGCGTACATACAACTTCAAACTACCATACCACCTCTCAATGGAATTATATTTCTTCTAATGTCATGCCACTGTCAGTTCAAATAGTAGAGATATATATTGTTTTCCAGCTCTGCATCTATCAATTTACTTTTCCTATAAGTTTCTATTATTTGTCAGACACTTGCTGGTCTACCTGTGTAACCTGCACTTATACATTATAGAAATATGCTTAAGAGGAACAATTTTCTTTGAAGAAGAAAGGAGTCATAATCATAATTTACAGAGTTGGGAGCCTCTTTTCATTATAACAACAATATAATACTATGTGTATATGATCTAGTTATAATCACATTATATTCTTGTGATGTAATTGATTCAACTGATTCATTAATTCTTTCATTGATTCTGTATTTATTGTATATTCTTCATGGATGCTTGGATCCACAAACCAGACAATTTCTGCCCTGAAGAGGCTCATAGTCTAGTCACGGATATAGAACACAAGCACAGATAGTGTGATAAGTGGTCATCTGGAAACATTTTTTGGAAACTATAGTGATCAGTTAAGTACCATACATGTGATGAAATGCCATTACATTATAATGATATAGAAATAAATTAGTGATATATAAGGTTAAAAAAAAGTACAAAACAGTACATTCAATATAACAAAAAAATATTGGAAATAAGGTTTAAAAAAGTACAAAACAGTACATTCAGTATAACCAAAAAATATTGGAAATATCTGTACCAAAATATCCATGGTAATCATTCTCAAATTGTAGCATTAAAAATTATTCTTTATTTTCTTCATTTTAAAGATTCATATCTTCTAACTGTTCAGTATAAATAAAATGCAACCCACATAAGTAATTTTAAATTTTCTGGTAGCTGTATTTTTGAAAGCAACAAGAAGAAATTAATTTTTCTATTTTATTTAACCCAATATGTTCAAAATATTATTTTTTCTCCATGTAATCAAAGTAAACATTACCAATGGTGTGTTGACATTCTTTTAATGTGCCGTAAGGAGAAAATATACATCCAATTTCAAAGACTTAAGATGATTAAAAGAATGTCAACACACCATTTTTAAAAGATGTAATATTGATAGTGCTAGACAAGATGAAGTTGTTAGCAAAGAAACTAGTTAATGGTCAAAGCTAGAGGTGATAGAGAACAAGTAAGAAGTTTATAAAATATTTAGGTGGGATAACATGACTTTGTGGTTATAAGCTTGGGGAGGCAGTGCAGGTAAGGATAATAACTTACTAAAGTCAATTCTTAGGTCTTAGGAAGCAGCACAAAATGTGAGTCTGGAGCTGACCTGGGTGCCTACGAAGGTGACGGTGTCATCCACTAAGCTGGAGAAAACAGGGGAAGTAATAAATTTCTAGAGAAAGGTAACAAATTTAGATATATTATTGATAAGGTTCTTGAACACTCATGTAGGTATACTCGGGAAAAATATTTTAAAAACAGTTAGAAACCCAGGGGAAGAGCTCATTCTCCAGTTTTTCTTCAATCTTTTTTTCCAGACCTCTATTCCACTCTCCTTCCCTGATATATTAGTAATGATCAGGCTCTATACTACTATTTTTCTCTTTAGAAATTCTCCATAATCCTTTCATCCTTCAATTCCCATTTATATTCTAATGATAAGGATAGATAGCATTTATTGGATGGTTATAGTGTGACAAGCTGTATTTAAGTGCTTTGCATGAATCACCCATTTGTTTCTCAGCACAACATTGATAGTTTCACAGATGAGAAAACTGAGGTTCAGAAGGTAATTTGGCTAAATTCCTACCTCAAGTAAGGTTTCACTGGAATTTAAACTCGGGTAATGTTGACTCCCTTAATGACCTTCAACTCTATGTCTTAGACAGAAGATGACTCTAAATCATGATCTTTCTCTCAAACATATCTCTACAAACCATTTGGATATTTCTATCCTTTGGAGGTTGTCATTGCAAGATAAAGAAACTTCCTGATCTAGTCCATGCTTATCCATCTGGCCTTATCTATATATTCTCTTTTTGGTTTTTTTCACTTTCTATACTTTAACCCAACTGACTACTTAAAGTTCCATAAAAACACATGCTGTAGAAGATTCCGTGATATAACGCACAGATCTCTTTTTTGGAATTGAGGCATACATTTCCCTATCTGTTAAGGAGAATTGGTAGTTGCCTGCTTACTGCAAAGATCCCCTCAAGAAATTGTCCTCCACCAAAGGGAGGGCCCTTGCATAGAGTTATGCTTCCTCTCCACACACAGCTTGCATCAGTTACCTGGTCAGTGTAAGGGTATAAAGCCTAATCCCCTTGGTTCAAAATGGAGAATTGTCAAGACCATTCCAGCTTCAGAGCTTCCCTACAGAATGGACTGAAGCCTCTGTTAGAACTGCATTGCAGTAACTTCTCCCTGTGCTTAATCCTACTTCCCTCACTCCCTTACAAGTGTTTTTCTTTCCTTGAGGCCTTCCCAATAAACCTGCATTCAAAGCTTGCTTAGAAGTCTGTTCCCTTGGAAACCTGGCCAAAGATAGTTGGTACCAGAATTGACCTAGGAATCACCACTACAGTGAAGTTTTGGAGCCATTTTATCCTTTGGCTGGCTGGCCATTATTGGTGGTAGCTGGAATTTTGATAGCCCTGGAATGATTCATCTCAAATTTAAGGCAAAGTGTGAAAGCCAGAGGGCCTTCTAAGACACTTGTTTCCTGCAGGCCCAGGGTAGAAGAAGCTAAGGACTTGATTTTAAGTGTAGTAGAGCTTTTGAGAAGTTTGATTTGTCAATCTGACAAATCCGCATCACTAAGGCTGGGCTATAGTTGGAAAGGAATGAGGCTCTGAGGCTTGGGATGGGTTGATCTAAGTTAATACACTTAAAAATCTTCAGTCCTCAAGATTCCCTTCAACTCACAAAACTGCCTTGTTTCTTCCTGCGAAAAGATATCATTTCCATTCTGCTTGCAAGATTTTAAGACAGTATGCATTACCACCTCCTTCTCATCTCTGGCCGCTTATGCTCACCTTCCCTTCATGCTACCAAACAAATCACTGTGGTCAAGTCACAACATAAATGGGTGGGGAAATATTGAGTCTGTCTACTAAGAAGGAAAAGAAACCATACACCTCAAGAGCTGCATGACCTGGCCAAAATATATCAGCAGGAACCAGGAGGGACTAAATGGGACTTGATCCTAGGACCTGGATCAAGGGTGGTGAGGGCAAAACATGAATTTGGAAAGAGTTTATTCATGTGGGAACGCCATCCTTTGATGCAGGATTTGACACCTTGTCACGGATCCAGAAAACAGAACTAACATGCTCTAGAATAGTTCTTGGTAGACTGGAAAAAGATATGACCCACACTAAGTAAGTTAAAAATGGTGAAAGAAGGAATCAGAAGGTTCAGAGGAGTGAGAAAGCTACAGTGAAAGTACTATATAAAGTGGAAAACCCATCTACTAGCCATGCTAGCCAGGGTTGATAGTGGAAGATGCTTTTAAAAACTGGGATTCCAGATAGTAATGAAGAGGATTCTAAAATGATAGAGACCAAGTGGTGGCACTTAACTACCAGTAGCCAGGCATCACATTTAGCATAAATAAATGGCTAGTGAGAGTAACAGTCAAGGAAGTCTGACCCACACAGGACAAGGAAATGGTTAATTGAACACGGTGCACCTATGGGCAGTCAACACAAATATTGCTCAAATGTATGCAATCTAAATAACCAAAGATGGATGCTCAGGAGGCTGAGGGCACTTACACCAATAAAAAATCAAACCCCCTTTTCCACTTTCTGGAAATTGAGCCTGTTTTCACTCCCAGATACTACTGTTTAAAGAAGAGGTAAAATCTCCAGGAGCAAGAGTCCTGCAACCCCATGACAAGTATATGATAATGATTCCCCCAGTCCTTCCTCAAGGAACCTATGACTAATTATTTGGGTAATCATACCCTGGGAAATTGGGAAAACCCAGTTATTTTTGAGTAATATTGGATATAGGGTCTAAGCCGACATTGATATCCAGGGATCTGAAGCATCATTGTTCCTCAATTAGAGTGGGCACATATAAGGCTGTGATGGTTTGCAGCTGCTATCTACCCCAGAAAAGATCATGTTCTTAAAGCTAATCCATTTGTGTGAATGTGGACCTATTGTGAATAGGGCCTATTGATTAGGTTATTTCATTTAAGGTATGCCCCAGGTGAGCCTTATCCTCTTACTGGAGTCATTTTAAAAGGATAAAATAGAGTGAAAGAACAGAAATTGACAGAGAGAAAAACATACAGAAACTCAGAGAGAAGGACACACATGGAAGCTCAGAAATAAAACCATGGCTAGAGAAGCCAAAAGCTGGGAGCAATGAACTCTGGGAGAGAAGGGAGAGACAAGTAGACCTGTCATGTACCTTTCCATGTGGCAGAGAAGTCAAGAATCATCAACCTGTCTCCAGAGACCAGGTATTGTTTTAATGATGCTTTGATTTGGACATTTTCATGCCCTCAGAACTGTAAAATGTGTAAGTTAATAAATTCCCAAAACATTTCTTGTATATTGCATTTCAATAACTTTAGCAAACTAAAACAAGGGCCAACTAATAAATGGAGGCCTGTTCCATTTCAATTATATAGAGAGTACACTAAGTCCATGGACTCACTCGGTGGTCATTTCCCAGGTACCCAAAATGTAAAATTGGAATGGACATAGTCAGTAGCTGCTATTTTGGTGTTCTAGTTTGCTAGCTGCCAGAATGCAGTATACCAGAATCAGAATGGCTTTTAAAAAGGCTGTGCTGGATATAGTCGCAGGTCCATGATATGTGACCACTTATTTGGCAAATACAATGTTTTCCATCTCTTTCAAGAAGGAGGAGCACAAGAAGTTTACATTCATGTGGGATGAACAACAGTAGATTACAGTCTTGCCCAGGCTTATGTTTACTTTCCTACCGGCTGTCATAATATAATCCAAAGTGACCTAGACTGCATATTCTGCAGAACATCATCTTTGTCCACAATATTGATAGCATCGTGTTAATTAAACTGGATGAAGAAAAAATGATAAATGCATTGGGAGCCTTGGGTAACACACGTGTTCTATAGAATGGGAGATAAAGTCTATGAAAATTCAGGAATCTGACACGTCTGTTTTTAGGAAAATAGCTATCTGGTTTGCATGCCAGAGATCTCCTCAAAAGAAAAAGACAGATTAATGTATCTTGTATTTTCCACGCCTAAGAGAAAAGCTAACCTTTTTGCGGTCTGGAGACGGCATAGATCATACCTGTAGATACCTGGAGATAGTGCTCCAACTCATTTACCAAGTGACACAAGTCTATCAGCTTTCGTGTAAGACCCAGAGCAGGAAAGGACTCTGTAGCACGTTTAAGATGTACAAAAAACCCTATTTCTGGGAATATATGGTCCTGAGACTTAATGCTAGAGGTACATGAGATGAGAAAATATGTTTGAAGTTCGTAGCAAGCTTTAATAGGTGAATTGCAACATGGACTTTTTTTTCCCTTAGTATCTCTTTTATTTGATATTGACAAAATGAGATAAGAAGATGTTTTAAACATGTTTACATGGTATATTATTTTCTACCTTTTATGTCAACTTTGCTGTATGACTTTTTTTTTAAATGTTATTTATTGTTAAATATAACACATATACAAAAAGAAAGAAAGAAAAAGCAATGATTTTCAAAGTGTACTCCAACAAGTACTTACAGAACAGATTTCAGAGTTTGTTATGGGTTACCATTCCACTATTTCAGATTTTCTTTCTAGCTGCTCCAAAACACTAGAGGCTAGAAGAATTTTTTTTTCTTTGTTTGTGTAAAGTGACATATAGAAAGAAAGCAATAAATTTCAAAGCGTATCACAACTCTTAGTTGTAGAACAGATTTCAGAGTTTGGTATGGATTACAATTCCCCAATTTTAGATTTTTACTTCTAGTTGCTCTAAGATACTGGAGACCAAAAGAAATATCAATATACTGATTCAACAATCATACTCATTTATTAAACCCTACCTTCTCTGTATGATTCCACTATCACCTTTGATCTTTCTCCCACTCTCTAGGGGTATCTAGGCTATGCCCATTCTAACTTTTTCATATTGGAAGGGGCTGCTGATAATATGGGATAGAGGGATGGAACTAGTTGATGTTCTGGAGAATTTGGTCCTTTTGCATTTCAGGACTTATCTGGTCTGGGAACCCATCTGGAGATTGTAGGTTTCTGGAAAGTTACCCTAGTGCATGGAATCTTTGTAGAATTTTATATAACACCCCAAGTGTTCTTTAGGATGGGCAGGAATGGTTTTCATTGGAGTTTGGCAAATTATGACAGATCATAATGTCTAACTGAAGCTTGCATAAGATTAACCTCCAGAGTAGCCTCTCAACTCTGTTTGAGCTCTCTCAGCCATTGATACCTTATTTGTTATACTTCTTTCCCTCCTTTTGGTCAGGATGCAACATGGACTTCTAAACTCCTAAAACAAGCCCATGTCATGTGTTGCATCCTTTTGGTCAGGATGCAACATGGACTTCTAAACTCCTAAAACAAGCCCATGTCATGTGTAGCAGATAGCTATATATTTACAAAATAGCTCTTTACCATGCTACTGGGCCCTGGTAGAGAAAAAAAATATATGACATAATACATTAATTGACCACATGGCTAGAATTGCCCATCATGAGCTAGAATCTTTCAGACCCACCAGTCATAGGATCAAGCTTAACTTTAAATAGCAATCCATTGTAAAACAGAAGTGATATATGGAATAGCAATCCATTGTAAAACAGAAGTGATATATGGAACTAGAAATGAGTAAGAGGGCGCAAGTAAGTGGCAGGTTGTATAGACCAGCATGCCATCCACCACTGTACTGTTGGTACCTTTCCCTCAGTTAAAGAATGATGGCCACACAGGGGTTCCTTTTGACCAAACTGATAAAAAAGGAAAAGGACAAGCCTTGTTCATGGATGGGTTGGCTCTATGTGATGCTTAAGTTCACATGTCAACTTGGCTAGGTTATGGTGTCCAGTTGCTTTGGCCAAGCAAACACTGACCTGATCGTTACTGTGAGGATATAACCTACATTTAAATAATCAGTAAGTTGATTGCATCCATGGCTAATTACATCTGCAATCAGTTTAGGGGATTGCCTTCAACAATGAGAGAAGTCAAATCTAATTAGTTGAAGGCCTTAAAAGAAGTGATGATTTCAGCTCTCAGAAGGAAGAATTTCCATCTCTTCTTTAGCCAGCCAGCTTCTCATGGGGAATTCATTGAAAACCTTCACTGTATTTCCCAGCTTGTGGCCTGCCCTATGGAATTTGGATTTAGGCATTCCCACAGACATATGAGCCAATTCCTATAATAAAATCTCATATGTCTCCTGTTGGTCCTTACTTCTGTTTCCCTGGAGAGCCCTGACTAATGCACCCTACATTTGAGTTCCAGCTGAAATTGTGCTGCTCTGCTGTTCCATTCAGAGGTGGCCCATTTAGGGCTGTCCCTGAGAGGTAATATTAAAAGGGAATTCTCCCAATGATCAGAGCTTCATGCAATCACATCTCTTTTCCACTTTTTGGGGAAAAAAGAGATGGCAAGTAATTAAAAATAAATAGGAACTTATAGGAACTCACCTGTTATTTGGTTGGTTGGTGACTTGCAAGGTGAAAGATTGAAAATCAGCAAAAAGGAGATTTGGGGAAATGGAAGGTGCACGGACCTGTATCAGTGTACCTGCAATCTGAATATCTTTATGTCTCATAATAATATACACTAGAGGGTATCCACCAAGGAAAACTTACCAACAGCTAGGAAGACAAAATGATTCAGCCAGTTGATGTCATCCAACATCTGTTATTGTGTACTCATGGCCTCTGGAGCTCCAGAAAAGTTGTTCAGACAGTTCCTACTTGCCCACTAGGTATATTTGGAGGAGGAGTGAGTCCCGGAGCTCCCTACTCCACCATCTTCCCCAGAAATTGTGTGTTGACTTTTGAAATTATAGCTGAGTTACTGGCATACAGTTGATATCCTGCAAGAAGGGAGAGCCATCTTTCAGGCTGAAATATATACACTAAATAAAAAAAAAATTATATGATGTTGTTCCCCCAATGGTTCCAGAATGATCTATCTTAGCATCACTCCTTATAACTCAGTTGGGCATGTGTTCTTCTCAACCATGTATGTTTCAACTTTGTGGGTTCTTAGGCTAGGTCCTGGACCCTAAAGAGAGGAATGGCTTCACCAGGGGACCCAGTAAGAATCCCATTAAACTTTAAGCTGTGGCTACTGCATGGCCATTTAATACACCTTATGCCAAGAGTACAGCAAGCAAGTGAAGAAAAAGATGTTGGCAGGGATAATCGATCTTGATATTCAGGAACAGAGACAGAGTTGCTTTTACACAAGGAGGTACAGGAAGAATACATTTGGTGCTCATGTAATCTACTGGAAATTTCCCTGTGTTAAGGGAGGTGCTTTGCTCAAGATTACCCTCTCCCAGGGGCATTCCACATCTAATAACTTGTTGATGCAGGAGTACAAAGATCCAGGCTTCTTGTCTCTATGTGGAACAAATCTGAGTGGATTTCACAGCTCCAGAGGTCCCATAGATCTGAGATCTCTCTTGTAACTGCACTGCAATTCAGTTACTCCCTTTATCCAATCCTGTTTCTCTCATTCCTTTACAAGTTCTGTTCCTGAGAACACTCCATAATAAAGAACACTGCATGCAACTATCTGCCTCAGAGTCTATTTTCTAAGCAACTAGATCTAAGATAAGTTCTCTCCCTGCTTCCATGCTTTTGAACATATTAATAACTCTGCACAGAGGATCCTTTGCCATTCTCCTCAGCATCACTGAAGCTAGTGCTTCTCAACACTTGCTGCCAATCATAATCATTTAGGGAGATTTCAAAAATTAATAATGCTAGGAAAACACCCAGAACCATGGAATTAGAATCTTTTGGGATGAAGCCCAAACATCTATATTATCCAAAGGTCCCCTGATGCTTCTGAAATACAATGATGGTTGAAAACCGTTAGCCTCACCAATGCCTGCTCATCGTTTGAGTGTCAGCTAGTGAGCATTTCTTCTCAGAAGTTCTCTGTGAACCAACTCCTTAAGGTTTTTTGAATATTTATAGCTTTCTGTGCTTCCTTCTACTTTAGAGTTTGCCATACTCTACCATAATTGACTGTTTACTGTCATTTTGCCCAATTGTCTGTAAATTCCTTGAGGAAGAGATTAAATTGTATCTACTGTGGTAATCCCAATAAATAGCCTATGGTTGGCACCTACAACTTTCTCTTTATGTATTTATTTAATAAATGGGGTACAAATTTGGAACTCACTGGCATCCAGATGGTAGATGGAATTGGAAATGAAGATGAGATTATTATGGAAGTGTATAAGGCTGTCAATAATTTTACATTTGAGGACTCCTTTTTAATTCTGAAATTTTGTGGCAACAGCAAAGCCATCATATGTTTGAAGCAATTAGAATATATGTGTTGGAAGTGAAGTATGGGTAATTTTTGAGATAATGTTTATTATATATATGATTTTAAGGGCTTCTTTTGATTACCCTGAGGTCTGCCCAGTAATCTCTTAAAAGGAGGCTAGGAATCAGGACAGAATCCTTGGCATATTGATACATAAGAGTAGATGGGAAAAAAGTTGACTGTTAACAACAGAGAGAAGATGGGCCAGAGATAGGAAAAGACCCCTCCCCCTCAAATTGTGACAGAACCAAAGACTGAGGGAATATTAGACTGCTAGTGCTAAGAAATATTAGATATCACAAGACCTTGGCTATGGGTTTCCCCCTCAACCTTCCTCCTTGCCTTACCCCAATCACAACTTTTGTTGAGTGGGATGGGTGATCGATAACCTCTATTATGAACTTTAAGGTAAATAACTCTTTCTGCATATTGAACCAATCATATTCCCTCTCTTCACTCTTTTGAGAATTTGAATTAAGAAATGTGGGATTGCGAGAGTTAATAGTGAAAGCAGAGCTGAAAGAGACTATATAGTGAACCTTGACTAGTAGAGCCTTGACAATGAAAGCAGAGACTGAAAAATCCAAACTCAGGTCTTTAGAATAGATTAACAAATAAGGAAATGGCTGTGAACAGAGAGTTAATGAGAAAGAGATTCAAACAGCCCTAGAGAGCTGCCCTCTCTCCAGTTCTGGCTCCAGTTCCAGTAATGCCCTGGATTTCACAGCAAATTCCTCTCTTCTCCAAATAACTTGAATGAGACCTTTTTCTTAGTGATCAAAAGAACCTAAATGAGATAGAAGCCAGGGTAATGATTCAAGTTTTTTCACTCCTAATCTGAGTGCTTTCTCCATCACATCCACTGGCCTTTGCACCTACCTAGGCACCCTTTCTCTATTTCATCATCCATATTCTCTGTGCATCGTATGATTGGGGGAAGGGTCAGGTAAGTGTTCCACAACACATAATATATGTACTTTATACCATAAATTTTGTCCTCTATTATTCAGATAATTTTCTCAAACACAACCAGATATTGCTGTTTCATTGCCAGTTTGAAAAAATTCACCCATGCCATGATTTTCCTGTTAAGTGTAGATGTAATCAATCATCTTATTTATATGGGTATGGCAGGAATTTTTTTCTGGCTGCATGTTTTATATGTCTAAAAAAATAAGAGTAGGCTGCCAGAGTCAATGTTAGCTCTAACATGTGATTAATAATATTTATTTCCCTTTGCTAGCTTAATCTGGAAGAGTTTCATATAGCACCATATTTGTCAGGATTCATCCAAAGAAGAAGAGCCAGTAGGAGGTATTTATTAAGAGATGTTGCACAAGGGATTGGCTTATGTAATTATGGAGACTCGCTGGCCAAGTCCAAATATGTAGGTCAGGTTGTCAGGAAGGGCAGGTTGTAACTCTTGAGCATGGGATGAAGCTGTTTCCACAGGTAGAATTTCTTCTTCAGGAGTGTCTTAGCCCTGCTTTAAGGCCTTTACACTGATCGAATCAGGTCCACTCAAGTTAGTTAGGATTATCTTCCTTACTTAAAGTCAACTGATTATGGGCTTTAACTATATCTGCAAAATACCTTCCCAGAACACCCAAATTAGTGTTTAGTTGAATAACTGGAGGCTGTAGTCTAAACATGTTGACACATCAAGGATGGACTCAAGTGTCAGGGAAGACAGCCACTAGGCTTATTCAAAATGTCATCAGTGTTATGAAAAACAGTAGCACTTTTACTTCTCTAAGCTTCAATTTTCTCAAAAAAGCTAAACAAATTGAGTTTTTATTTGATCAACATTTATTTATCTATGCACCAATAATTCACTGTGCTAGTTACTCGGAAGACAAGGACTGAAAAACAAAGCAATATGAATGGTAACCCATACCAAACTTTGAAATCTGTTCTGCAATTATTTGTTAGAATACACTTTGAACTTTATTGCTTCTATTGTATATATGTCATATTTCACACAATATATATTTCATTGTTTTTTTAAAAAAAAGAACAAAAACCTTGGTCCTTGACCTCAAGGAACTTACAGTTTAGAGTGGAAAAGAAACAAGAATCTGTATGCACTGATGTTATGGAGGTATCTGTACAGTGAAATAGGGGTATTGGGGCTGGGCATCTTTTCTGGCTCCAAGACACTAGTTAATATATTGTTACATAGTGGAAATAGGTGGTAGGTAGGACTACATTTTTATACATGCTTTTCGATAATATCCTATTAGCTTGAAGTGCAACATCCACCAAGTTTAAAGGTGTTTTTCATCCATTGACAGATCATTTTAGGGCATGATTAGAAGGAAAAAAAGAAAGTCTTCAAAATAATGTCTTCAATACTTTCCACACGGTCTGAGATTTCACACTGGAGATTAATTCATTTGATTTAAGACAAGGGTAATAGAATTTCTTTACAATAACAGGCCACTGATCTATAGGAGACGGAAAACTAAATTAAAAGCAAGGAATGAAAAAACTGCAACTGAATTAGATGTGTATTTGTATTTTTAAGATCATGGACTGCATTGAATTATTATATGGCTTCAGATAATAGGGTTTCCAAGTTAATCAGGGTTTCTGGGGGTTACCACTTGGAGGTAATAGATGAATAATAATATACAGAATGTCATTTAATTCTTGAACCAATATTGTGACATAGAAAGCTATTGCTATTATCAGTCTGCTTCACAGGTGAGCAAATCAAGGCTAATAGATTTGCTCAAGATCACAAATGCACTGAGGGTAAATGATAGAATTTGACCTTGAACTATGGTCTCCTGATTGCATGTCCCATGAGAAATTTTAGCGTGATCTCCTTTTTGTGTTGTCCCCTTATGTATTACTGCTTCCTAAATGTGGCTTAAACTTACCATCCCTAGGTGACTTCATTTAGGTTGTGTATTTTAAGTATCATCCATGGCTGATGACCCTTGAATTTCAATCTCCAACTCCAGTCTTTCACTTAAATTCCATATATGTATCCAACTACCCACTCTCTCTCTCCACTTAGATATTTAATACACACATCAAATGTTACTGTCTAAACCAAGCTCTTAATTCTTTACCTCTCTCAGTGCTGCTACCTCCTCCCTTTCCCCCAAGTAATTTGCTCTTTGTTTTCTTCCCCTGTCTTTGTAAATATCAACTCTAAACTTCCAGTGGCTCAGGTCAAAACCTTAAGGTCATTTTGATTCCCCTCTTTTTCTCACACCCTCGTTCAATTCATCAGCAAATCCTGGAAACTCTGCCTTCAAAATGTACTAGGAGTCCTCACTTTGTTTAATGCTACCATCCTGCCCCAAATCATTATCTTCTTTTGCCTGGATTCTTGAAATAGCCTCCCTGCAGGTCTCCACTCTGCTTCCCATTCTATTACCATTACAATTTATTCTCTGCAAAGCACCTGGTGTAATCTTTACAAAACTCAAGACAAATCATATTATGCTTCTGGTTAACACCACGAAAGGCCTCCTTCTTGATTCAAAGTAAAATTCTGAGCCCTTCTAATGGCCTGCCAACTCTCTGACCCACATTTACTCTACTTTAATATCACAAGCCTCCTAACTATTGCTACAACACACACTGCAGGACCTTTGCACATGCTGACACCCCTCCTCAGAATACCTTCCCTTAGAAATCTGCTTGAGTTGTTCCCTCACTTCCTTCAGTTAACTTAAATGCTACTCTTTTGTAGTGGTCTTTCCACCTCGTCCCTTATAAGTAGCATCTCCCTGAAATACCACAGTGCTCTATCACCTTATCCTGTTTTATTTTTCTTGTCTCTATCCTGACCTTACATAGTACGTGTTTATTTATGATCTTTGTCTCCTCACTAGGCAATAGAGACTTGGTCTGTTTTGTTCATTGTAGTGCCTAGAATAGGATGTGGTTGGTATTCAAAGAATATTTCTTGAAGGAATGAAAGGTAGAAAGATGTCTAGTTGTGCGAGTCAGAAAATAAAAATCCACTTCTTCCTATTTAAGCATGCTACTGAGTGCTTTGGCACAGGAAAATAATCCTTCTCTATATCAAATTTGGCGGGGACTTCTCTGCTTTTTTTCTTGTTTGAATGGTATTGTAATGTCGTTTCTCCCATGACCATTCATTGAATGGGTGTTTCCATGGTTACGTTGTTATTTCTAGTCAGAATCCTGTTGAGGAGAAACCTGAATTTGGTATCCCAGTAAGTCAAGATTCCCTTGACATACTATTAAAATACAAATGGATTTTCACAAATCAGTCTCTTGCTTCATTCAGCAAATTAGTCAGAGAGCTGGCTTGGAAGACAGATTCAGGTTTCAAATCCATGAATTCTGAAAAATGGGATTATAGGAAATAAACGAGTTACTAACATGCTTGCCCATCAGTGAAGCCCCAGTGAAATCAATCCAGTTCTACCTTGGTTCCCACCGCTGGGACTCTTTTGTTCTAGTCATCATTAAGCTCTCATCTTTATACCCATCTAGCTGTTGATATCTTAGGCTGCTTATACTTTCTGGACTATTCTGGGATGGGAATAAAAGTTCAGACACACATACCTCTAGAGCCTAATTTGTGAGTTCACCCCAGAAAACAAATGAAGTATGGCTAATGTTTGCATTCAGTTTGTATGCAGGGATCTGGACATGTTAGAAGAGGAGCTAAACACACAACTTAGACATATGCCTTAGCTCTTTAAGCTCCATTTCTACATACATAGCTAGCATAGAGAACCACTGAAAAGAGAAAATTTTATTTCCATTTTTATCTCATGTTCATTTTTTATGCCCCCTCTTCTCTCCTGGCAACTCTTCTTCCCACCCATCTCCTATCTGGCTCCTGTTGCCCATAATCTGCCCAGGGGAGAACCATGTACAATCCTATTCCAACTGAATCATGAAATGGGGAAACATTTCTGTAACTATACAGAGATCATCACATACCCTTTAAAATAAGAAACATTGCAGAATGTAAACTAATTTGCATAGGTATGACCCAAATAAAACACAGCTGCTTCATGTCCAGTCCCAATTTTATAAGGAACTCAAAGTCAATGTCAACATAACCATTGGAAAACAATTTCATTTTCTGCTGAAACCTCTCTAAAATATAGCAAGAGAAATGGCATTTTTAAGGCACAGAGCAATACATCCTTACTCTGTGCCTTCCTGAGGTTCTTCTTGCTAGCTTTCTCCCTAAAAGATATATAACTCTGCTTATATATCTGCTTCCCTTCCCAATTTTTTTTAGTTGTTCAGAACTTACCATGTTTCTCCAACTACACATTTTCCTTGAAAGAGCTAAGGTCTCATTCAACAAGCATTTACTGAACACACGCTATGCACCATACATTCTGACAAGAATAAGAACTGGTCCTTGCCTTTAGAAAGAGCAACATACAATGTAGGTACCCTGGAGCAGGTAGGAGGGATATGGTATGATCACCAAATCACCAGGAAAAACATGATAAATTTTATGAACCACAAATGCATACATTCATAAAGGAGCTTCCAATCTTTCTAGATAACTCAATTCCTCATTTCCTTGGTGAATAATTGCATCATTCTCTATCACTAATGTTTTTCCTCCACTATCCCTTCCAAATTGAAAAGAGTCCAAGGTACCACTTCAATCTGAGTTTTAAGATCCTTCTTTTTGCTGATGTATTTTATATCTAAATTGCTCTGTCTGGCATAGGTCATTAGCTTCTTGACTAAGGTGTATGCCCTTTTTTAAGTCTGTTTCTGCACTAAGTAGTTCTTTCACAAATAATAAATAAAAAAATGGTGATTGCTCCCTGAGTCTTTCTGTTATATTCACTGGCTTCTAAAATATACATCTTTCATTTCTTCTTGGGAGTATGGCAAATAATTTTTAGAGCAATTGAAAAAGTTAGTTTGGCAGTTCTCACAAACACTTAAGAAAGGCTGAGTGAGAGTAGTTAGAATTGATGATTAGGTGACGTGATTTCCTGGGACTTCAGAAATTGAATATAAAGAAATAGTGTTCCTTATCAGGGTCAAAGAAAGGTACAACTGCTTGTGTTTTTATTTAATCAATTATAGATGCGAGGGAAGTTTTGCTTAATAAAATGGACTGAGACATATGGCTCTGGGGCAGATTTCTTCCAAAATGTGACTTAGGAACTGCATTTGCAATCTCTTTCCGCCAAAATGACCCCAGACTCCTGAGTCGTCCAAAGAATCTCATCTATATAATGTCCTGAGAGGGAGATGAGAATGCTGCAAGCTTCATGGCAAAGACCCGTCCCTGGTCTGGGAACTTTGATTGGAAGAACCACCAAGGCTCCAGGGGGCAGGCAGGACACTGAGGGGAGAACCTTAAACCTCCTCCCTACTGATCAGTTTCCTAAAGTTCTGATCACTTTGGAGTCCTTACTGTTGCTTACACTATTGCCAAATAAGGATAGCCGTCACTATTAAAATGCTAATATGTATTTCTAATGTAATTAGAAAGCCAAATGAATGGATTACTAGATGCAAATTTTAAGTTATTAAGAAAAATTGAGACAAATACCTAGTTGCTTCTAAATTGCTGTTTAGCATCAAATAAGCAACTATTTAACTTTATTACTGCATTTATCAGTTTTATTAAGTTTGCGTCCTTCCAATTAAACACTGTTTACATTGAGGCTTATCCATCATTTTTTTTCTAGTGCTGGATATTTGGTTATACTTATAGTCTACACTATTCTTATATCCATATGCATATGACCAAATATAGAAAGACGTAGACTTTTAAAAAATCTCATGTTTCCTAAATTAGACCATCAGATAACATTCATATTTAATGTAATCCAGTATTGACTTTGGTGGTTAAAATCCTTAACACTATTATGCAGGTTTTTAATTTATGTATAGTAATAAAATTATGTATAGTAATTTATGTAAAATTTATATAGAACTTAGATGTACAGACCTACAGTAATGATAACACTGTACTCTGTGCAGATATGTATGGTGAAAAGCCATAGGATTGTTGCTAGATCTGTTTGTGGCATAACATTTAAGGTCAACACAAATGAACTCACATTAAGTCTTATATACTCCTGAGTGTTCATTTTCCGCTGTGATGCCAGCAGCTATATGGAACTCTCGTATAGCACAGGTTATACTGTAAAGAGCAAATAAATATCTGGAAGATCACTTCTCCTTACAGTGAAGTGTAATCCAAGCTTGTGATTGTTAATGCTTTGATATGTTCTGTGTCACTCAGCTAGATTACAATGGGCTGTTTTTCAGATCACAAAGGTTGTTTGGGGGATGTTTTCATGTTCTCCATGTGGGTTTGTGAATGATCAAAGCTTCTCATTGGAATAGCACATCTGCTTCAAGATGAAAAGGAAAACATGACAACCTTCAGACTGATTACAGTCACCAGGTACCATTGAGTTTTCAGTTCATGGCTGCCATTTCAATAGAAACAGCCCATCAGATGGATGAAGTAGCTGAGGGCTTTATAATAATGGCTACATTTGGAAAATCAGTCCCAAACAAGAGACTGTTTTCTCTGTTCAGACTGTACAACACATTTCAGACTGTATAACACAGCTGTACAGTCTGTGTTGGTGACATTTGATTGAATTTATTTTATTTGAATTTGACCCAGTCTGCTGTAATTTTTGCAGCAATTGTCTTTAACAATGTTAAAATAAAAACAAAACAAAAACAAAAAAACTTCACAGGGGAAATTGGACATACATCAAAAAGATGGTTCTTTGAAACCATATTTACTAATATTGTCAATTAAAAAGAAACAAACAAACTTTTGAACTGTTTTTTTTTATGTCTTGCTATCCTTTATTGCCTGGTAAATTTTGCCTTCTTTGTTCTTGCCTAACCACAAAAGCAAAAGGAGAATAAAATGTAGTACGGACCAAAATTTAATATATTAAATATATACAGTACGTTACTTCCAATGGACCTATAATATCATTACAGAATCCTTAATACTGCCTGCTACTGACCCAGCCATGTAGTGCAGCATCTGTGGACACTCCTTTCCCAAACCTGTAATTCCTAAGGCCTTGGAGCCTTCTGAGGATTCCTAGAAAACCTGAGATGTAAGTAAATCTTCTAATAAATTCCTAGAAAGTTCATGGGGTTTACTCATTTATTCAACAAATATTTATGGAGCCCAAAGCACTGGGCATACAGCACTGAACAAAGTATAAACATCCTCACCCTCTTGGAGTTTTCATGCTAGTCAGAAATTAAACAAAACCAGACTCCGTGGACTTCCCAGGACTGACTAGAATCTGAAGAAGCATGAACATGATTTCCCCCAAATACAATAATCTGTACAACAGCTGATGCAAATTCCAATTTAGATCCTAATTTCTGGGACTTGTGAGGACTCAACAATGGGCCAAAATCTTGAATCTGTTTTCACAATAGGTCTCGAAGAGTGGAGAACATAACACCATCTCCTAATCTCACCATTACTCAAGTTGTTTTAGTTAAGTGGATCCTGAGGGATAATATGAACAATGGTTTATCAAAAATAAAAGATTAAAAAAAGAAAAAACAAGATAAAAACAAACATCATTAAATATATTTCTTTCATTGTAAGTCTAAGTACAGCACAAAAGTATTTCACCATCTTGGTCCTTGCCTTCTCATTCAGGGATTATTACTCTGGCTGACAGCACAGCCTGTCTCTACCCCAGGTAGTAAGACTTGAGAAGCTATAGAAAGATTTGGGTATGAAATACAGTTACTTACACAACTGCCATATGCAATCCTTGTTGCTATACGGACTGACCTGTGGTTGACCATGGGTTATAGGTTTTTGGTACATCATGCCTTTGCTAGCTGTTTTCCATATATCAACTCAGGCTTCTGTCTCAACTCCTTCTATAATTGTCTACCGATCGAATTCATAGTTTATGTACACTACTTACACTGATAACAAAGAGTCTCTTTTCTTCATTTTATGCTTAACTTTAATTCTCTGCAGAGTATCAAAGGATTTGAGATTTTAAAATGTTGTCTTTGAATTTTTTTAGAATAGATTCCTGACAGTTATATAAGAAGTTTTTTATTGTTTTGAATTACGCAAAGTAAAATGTAGTTAAAAGTTTGTGTACTACTCATGCAATGCTACCCAAAATGCAAAATTATCAGAAATGCATTTACTTTTATAAAGGGAACCTATTAAGTTACAAGTTTACAGTTCTAAGGCCATAAAAATGCCCAGCTAAGGTATCCAGAGAAAGATACCCTGACACAAGAAAGACTGATCTGAGAAGGCACGTGGCTAGTGTCTGCTGGTCCTTTGACTTCTGATTTCAAACAACTTCTCTAGGGGATATTTTCTTTCTGCATCTCCAAAGATCTCTGTCTGTGTCAGCTCTCAAGCTTTTTTGAAAATCGCTCCTTCTTAAAAGACTCCAGTAAGAAGATTAAAACCCACCTTGAGTGAATGGTGAAACATTTCCATGGAAACCACCTAATCAAGCAATCCCACCTACAATTGGGTAAGTCATGTCTCTCTGGAAACAACCTAATCAAAAGGTGCCACCCTAAATAACAGGTCTGCCTTCACAATATTAGATGGCAGCCTGCTGTACAACCATCCCACAAACACAAGGCCTTAGACTACTGAAAGAAATCAACTCCCAAAGTAAATGAATCAAGATATTTACATGCAATGAAGATAACAGAAGATCACTAAACATATCACAATGCAGACAGATATAGCCCTGCCTAATGAACAAATTAAAACACCAGAGGAGACACAAATGTTGGAACAACTAATCAAAGATGTTCATACAACTCCACTTAATAAAATAAGTGGCATAGAAAATGACATAAAGGGAATCAAGAAGACAGTAGAAGAGCACAAAGAGGAATTTGAAAGAATAAATAGAAAAACAGCAGAAATCACAGAGATTAAAGACTCTTTTAACCAAATTAAAAACATACTAGAGGCACACAACACCATATTTGAAGAGACAGAAGAAAGAGTAAGTGATACAGAGGACAGGATAATTGACTTTGGAGACTCAAAACAGCAAATGGCAAAAAGATGGGAAAAAAATTGAATGGGAGCTCAGAGAAATGATAGACAAAACAAAGCACACAAATACAAAAATCATTGTTGTCCCAGAAGGAGTAGAGATGAGTAAAGGGCTAGGAAGAGTAGTTGAGAATATAATGGGAGAAAACTTCCCAACCCAACCTCATAAAGGACATAAATATACAAGTCAAAGAAGCCCAATGAACTCCAAACACAATAAATCCCAATAGGCCTTCCCAAGACACATACTAATCAGCCTGTCAAATGTTGAAGAGAAGCAGAAAATACTGAAAGTGACAAGAGAAAAACAATCTACTGCATGCATTCTTCTCTAGTGCTCATGGAACAGTCTCCAGGATAGATCATATGCTGGGGTACAAAACAGGTCTTTATAAATTTAAAAACATCGAAATTATTCAAAGCACTCTCTCTGATCACAATGGGATGAAGCTGGATCTCAATAACCACTGAAGAATGAGAATATTAGCAAATATTTGGGGATTAAATAACACACTCTTAAACAACCAGTAGGTCAAAGAAGAAATTGCTAGAGAAATCAGTTACCTGAAGATGAATGAAAATGAGAATAGAACTTATCAGAACTTATGGGATGAGACAAAGGCTGTGCTGAGAGGGATATTTATTGCCTTAAATACCTATATTAAAAAACAAGCAAGAGCAAAAATCGAGGACTTAACAGCAAACATGGAAAACTTGAGAAAGAAGAGTAAACTAACCCCAAAGAAAACAGGGGAAGAGAAATAACAAAGATTAAAACAGAGATAAATGAATGGGAGAACAAAAGAATAATAGAAAGAATCAATAAAACCAAAAGTTGGTTCTTTGAGAAAATCAATAAAATTGGTGGGCCACTAGCAAGACTGACAAAGAAAAAAAGAGTAAGGATAAAAATAAACAAAATCAGAAATAAGGGGTACGTTACCACACCTGAAGAAATAAAATAACTCATAAGACGATCTTATGACCACTATACACCAACAAGCTAGACAACTTAGATGAAATAGACAAATTCCTGGAGACACACTAACAAGCTACACTGACTCAAAAAGAAATAGAAGATCTCAACAAACCAATCACAAGTAAAAGGATTCAATCAGTTATCAAAAATCTTCCTACAAAGAAAAGCCCAGGGCCAGATGGCTTCACAGGGGAATTCTCTCAAATGTTTCAGAAAGAACTGACACTAATCCTGCTCAAACTTTTCCAAAAAATTGAGGAAAAAGGAACTCTGCCTAACTTATTTTATGAAGCTAGTATCATTTTTATAACAAAACCTGGTAAAGATGCTATAAGAAAGGAAAGCTACAGGCTAATCTCCCTAATGAACATAGCTGCAAAAATTCTCAATAAAATATTAGCAAATCGAATCCAACAGCACAGTAAAAGAATTATCACCATAACCAAGTGGGGTTTATAGCAGGAATGCAAAGATGGTTCAATGCAAGAAAATCAATTAATGTAATACAGAACATTAAGAAATCAAAAGGGAAAAATCACATGATCATCTTGATTGATGCTGAAAAAGCATTTGGCAAAATTCAGCCTCCTTTTCTGATAAAAAACACTCCAAAAGATAGGAATCAAGGGTAACTGTATCAATACAATAAAAGGAATACATGAAAAACCAATAGCCAGCATCATACTCAATGGAGAGAAAATGAAAGCCTTCCCCCTAAGATCAGGTACAAGGCAAGGATGCCCACTGTCACCACTATTATTCAACATTGTGTTAGAAGTTCTAGCTAGAACAATGAGACAGAAGAAAGAAACAAAAGGCATCCAAATTGGAAAGGTAGAAGTAAAACTCTCATTATTTGTAGATGACATGATACTATACTTGGAAGATCCTGAGTAATCTACAGCAAAATTAATTGAGCTAACAAGCAAATTCAGCAAGGTGGTGGGATGTGAAATTAATGTGCAAAAATAAGTAACATTTCTATACACCAGCAATGACCGAGCTGAAGAGTCAGTTAAGGAAAAAATTACATTCAAAATAGCAACTAAAAGATTCAGATACTTAGGAATGAGCTTAACTAGGGACGTAAAGGACTCGTACACAGAAAACTACATAATATTGCTAAAAGAAATCAAAGGAGACTTAAATAGGTGGAAAGACATTCCCTGTTCATGGATATGAAGGCTAAATATAGTTAAAATATCAATTCTCCCCAAATTGATATACAGATTCAACACAGTACCAATAAAAATTCCAATAACCTACTTTGAAGATTTGGAAAAGCTAATTACCAAATGCACCTGGAAGGGAAAGCGACCCCAAATAGCTAAAAGTATCCTAAAAAAGAAGATCAGAGTGGGAGGATTAATACTCCCTGACTTTAAAACCTGTATAAAGCCATAGTGCTCAAAACAGCATGGTACTGGCACAAAGATAGAAGCATTAACCAATGGAATAAAATTGAGACTGCTGAAATAGATCACCAAATTTATGGTCAACTGATTTTTGATGAGGCCCCCAAATCCTCTGAACTGGGACAAAACAGCCTTTTCAATAATTGGACATGGACGAACTGGATATCAATAGCCAAGAGAATGAAAGAGGACCCCTATCTTACACCCTACACAAAAATAAACTCAAAGTGGATCAAAAACCTAAGTATAAGAACTAGCACCATAAAGTTTCTAGAAGAAAATGTAGGGAAACATCTTCAAGATCTAGTAATAGGACATAGCTTCCTAAACTTTACACCCAAAGCACAAGCAACAAAAGAAAAAATAGATAAATGGGAACTCCTCAAAATCAAATGCTTCTGCACCTCAAAAAATTTGTCAGAAAGGTGAATAGGCAGCCAACTCAATGAGAGGAAACATTTGGAAATCACATATCAGACAAAGGTTTGAGTCCATGTATATATAAATAAATCATACAACTCAACAACAAAAGAACAAACAACCCAATTATAAAATGGGCTAAAGATATGAATAGGCATTTTTCTGAAGAGAAAATACAGATGACTCAAAAATACATGAAGAGATAGTCATTTTCTTTGGCTATAAGGGAAATGCAGATCAAGACTACCATGAGATACCACCTCACAACAAAAGAATGTCTGCTATTAAAAACAGAAAACTATAAATGTTGGAGAGGATGTGGAGAAACTGGGACACTTATGCACTGCTTATGGGAATGTGTAATGGTGCAGCCACTATGGAAGACTGTTTGATTGTTCCTTAGGAAACTAAATATCAAGTTTTCCTATGACCCAGCAATAGCACTACTTGGTATACACTCAGAAGAGCTGAAAGCAATGACACAAACAGACATTTGCACACTGATGTTCATAGCAGCATTATTCACAATCACCAAAAGATGGAAACAAACCAAATGCCCACCAACAGACAAGTGGTTCAACAAAATGTGGCATATACGTACAATGGAATATTATGTAGCATTAAGACAAAATGATGTCCTAAAGTACATGACAAGATGGATGAGCCTTGAGGACATAATGCTGAGTGAAATTAGCCAGACACAAAAGGATAGATACTGTATGATTCCACTTTTATGACCAGCATAAAGGTATAATCAGAGGTTTATAACACAGAATTCTAAGGGGATAGAGATACATAGAAGCTAGACATGGGTGAAGCGTTAGCTAGTGAGGTTGAACTCCAATGTAAGGGAATAGGTAGGAGTGAAGGTGTTTCTCTAGTGGGTCTGTAAGTAATACTTCCATACTGAAGATGAACAAGATTGAAAGGGGTTGTATAGGCCTACGTGTCCCACCGAGTCACACTAGAAATAAGAACTAATTCTTGCAAGAATTACTTCAAAGATATGTTTCTTGTATCAAAAGTGTTTAAGTCCAGGGTATAGGGAGAAAACTGCTCTTGAATGCTGTGAGCTATGTTCAAAAGGAAACCATCAGCACTCACTACCACAGTAGCAGCAGAGGTAAATAATGGAGGAAGGTACAAGAGTTAAGAAGAGGTTTAGATTTCCTATTTGGTGAGGGTGTGTTTATTGGTATTCTTTCTCCTGAGAACAATGAAATTATCTAAAATTGAGAATGTTGATGGACTGTGGACTTTGGGCCTCCTACACAATGCCTGATGAATGCAGGTGGCTGAAGGATGCAGTGAACGAGAAGTAGATTGGCAAACAATGGGGAATATTTATGAATGAATGTTGTGCTGTTACAAAAAGAAATAAAGTTGTGAGGCATGCGACAACATTTGGTGAGACAAAATGAGCCAGAAACAAAAGAACAACAATGGTATGGTCACCTTTAGAAAATGCTTATAAGAAAACAGGGGCCTAGACTGTAAGTTTTTAGAGCAGACACATTAAGTCCAGAGTGGTGATTATTATTTCTGGATTTTGAGAGGCTATTTTATATATATAACCTGATACTTAGAGATAAGATTGAAGCTGAACAGGTTGAGGTTAAAGTAATTCAGAACATAGGGGTAAGGCAGACAGTGTCTATATTTTAGAACTGCAGACACCCTTTGAGACTAATGGAAGAAAGGTTTATTTGATCTGGAACTGAAATTTTCTGTACTGCATAATCTAATTCAACCTATCTGTATAGCTCATTTGAACAACTGAAGCACAGGAAGCACAGAATAAGAAAGAGTTCCTTTAATCCTATATAGATTATTGTAATGCCTGGAAACATCCTAGAGCATGTTAAACCGATAAGCAAAAAGTATTGGCAAAGTCCCTGAGGGAGGGGAGAAAGACTCTGGAACTATTAAACCTTACCATCAGGCAATCCCCTGATACTGTGTCAAACTTTAGGGACCCCCAAATCAATAGGCTATACCCTCAATCATGATGAAGCTTACTCTTGTGAAGCTTATGTAGGTAGTGGAGAAGCTTAGACTACCTGTAGGCATGCCTAAGAGTTACTTCTGGGCGGGCCGCGGTGGCTCAGCGGGCAAAGTGCTTGCCTGCTATGCCGGAGGACCTCGGTTCGATTCCCGGCCCCAGCCCATGTAACAAAAACGGAGAAACAGAATACAATAAAACAAGAAAATGTTTAAAAATGTTTCCCTTTCTTCCTTCCTTCCTTCCTTCTCTCTGTCTTTCCTTTAAAAAAAAAAAAAAAAAAAAAAAAAAAAAAAAGAGTTACTTCTGGAGGACCTCTGCTGTTGCTCAGATGCAGCCACAGTCTCTCTAAGCCACAACTCTGCAAGTGAAATCATTACCCTCCCCACTATGTGGGACCTGACATCCATGGGTGAAAGCCTCCCTGGCAATGTGGGAGAGGACACCCAGGGATGAATCCAGACCTGGCACCATAGGATCAACAATTCCATCCTGACCAAAAGGGCGAAAAGAAGTATAATTAATAAATTACCAGTGGCAGAGAGAGTTCAAATACAGTTGACAGCCTAGTCTGGAGGTTGCTCTTATGCAAGCTTCAGGTAGACCTTGTTACCTGTCATAATCTGCCAACCCCCAACCAAGACCATTCCAGCCAATCCTACAGAACACCTAGGGCAATATAGAAAATTCCACAAGGGTTCCAATCACTACAGTAACTTTACAGAAACATACAACCTCCAGACGGGTCTTTGGTCCAGATAAGTCCTGAAACTTAGCCCAGAACATCAGAAAGTTCCAGCTCCCTACCCTATATTAGTGTCAGACCCTGCCAATAGCAAAATTTTAGAATTGCCATAGCCGAAACAACCCCAAAAAGAGGTATGGAAAGATCAAAGGTGATGGTGGAATTATACAGAGAAGATAGGATTTAACAAATAAATATGAATGCTGAATAATTAAATTGTTATCTCTTTTAGTCTCCAGTATTTAGCTAGACGTAAAAAACTAAAATTGTGACATTGTAGCCCATGTCAAACTCTGAAATATGTTCTACAACTAATTGTGGTTCTGTGCTTTGAAATTTATTGCTTTTTTTGCGTATATGTTATTGTTCACAAAAAAAAGAAGGGAAAAAAAGTTGATTGTGATGATAAAAAAGTATTTAAGCCCCCTAGCCTCCTAATTCTGGAGTAGCTAGAAGAAAAAAATATGAGAGAATTGTATGGTAGCCCATGACAGACTCTGGGATCTGTCCTGTATCCACTTTTTGAAGAGTACTTTGAAAACTATTGCTTTTTCTATTTCTTTGCTTTGTATATATGCTATACCATACAATAAAAAAAGTTGAAAAAGAAAAGATTAGATGGGCGGTACATAACAGTTTCAAACCAGCATAACTCATTCTTATTAAAATATGAGCAATTGGTACTTTGAGAGAGATTTAGGAAAAAATTTGAGACAAAATTATAAAGCAATTTTGATAGAGGGATGAAAATAGCAAGAAATCAGTGATGGATAAAAAAACAAAAATAGCTGACCAATCTGCACAAGCTGCTATAAAGATTTAAGAGTAGAAGCAATCACAACCCATGTAATCCCTGAAATGCCTGGGGGAAATCTATGAAAGCCACTAAATGCATGGTCATTGGCAAGAACATTTTTGACAAACTTGATATATGGGGGCATTGGGAAGAATTTTGTAAAGATTACTTGAGGGTACCTAGGTTTTAAATTTATGGTCCTTGATTCACAAGTTGAGATTTTCATGATTGAAAGAAATTTAAATCTTGGATGAACTGTCCATTACCACTTCTAAGTATAAACCCTGCCTGCTCTTAAGATCAAGAACACCACATCAACTGCTGCCATTGACAAGTGGTTGAAAGCTTGGTGGCTTTCCAAAGAATCTTGCCTTGTTGATCTGGCCTCATGTAACATAAGACCCACCTCAAGTCACTTTTCTGCTCTGTCTTTCCTCTATTAATTCTCCTCACTAGAGATTGAGAGCACAACCGGTATTGTGTTGGTGCAAAGAGACTACTGTATTGACCTTCTATAGAGCCAAAAAGCTACGTGTCTGGTCAACCCAATTATATCACAGGCTAGACAGGGTAACTTCCATTGGCACTGGTGAATGGACCAGAAGCAAAATAATAAATCCTTGTGATAAATCTTCATTGTTGAACAAGAGGAAAAAAGTCCCCTAACCCCACCCCAATTTTCTTTTTCATTAGCCTCCTGATACTATCTCCTGAATAACATAGAAAGTAAGCAGCCTATAAATATTGCACAAGTTTCCAATACTAAAAGCTGATAAAGTTTATTATACTTATAAAATACATAGAAGGAAATGCTTTCAGTTTCCTATTTATAGGTCTCTGGGGAGATCCCAGGTATAATTTATTGCTTCAATTTAAAAAATACAGTATCCTTTCACACATGCCCTCTTTTCTCTCTCTAGTATTTTATATCTCACAATACATATGTGATCAAATGCTCTGGCAAGGTCAAACCTATTGTTACATACTCTTATTTTTGTTGCATCTCTTTAATTACCTTTTAAAAGATAATTCTCTCATACATTTCAATTTTTTTTCCTATTCTCCCCTCACTCCTTTAGTTAATAAATGAACTCTTCTTCATTTTTCTCTTCTTTTATTGTGTCTATGTTTCCTTCTAATTCAAGTATGTATTCTGGAACCATCACCCACATAGCCATGCCCGCATACATTTATAAGATTAAAGTACAGCTGACTGTACACATATTTACTGACATTTACTATAAGTAAAAATGGAAAATATGCATTTCCAGTAATGCTAACCCAGAGTTTGTCATTGCTTTATAAGGACCAAATGTCTTTCGAGCATTTGATGAAATTAATCTGAATTTAATATGCTCAAAAAAAGCGGGGAAGGGTATAGATACATCTCTGGTTCTAAAGCTGCTCCTCTTATTGATTTTCCAGTTTTTTAATAGGTTCTGGAAACCTGATTTTTCCCTATGCATAAAAATGGCAAAGACTGTGAGGAATCGTCATGGAACCAAAGGACATTTCCTTCTATTTACACCACTCATGGTTTCATTATTTCTGGGCTTCTGCATTTTGAAAACAAGTTTGGACTCAAATTATCACCTTGTATTTTTGGAATCAAGTGTGCATTTAACCTTTCCTTAATTAATTGCATTTCACACAATGTCTTGTAAGGCAAATCCGGCAGCAGCATCTTAGTTTCAGGGTGCAGGGGAGAGAATTGTGTTGTGTTTCTTTATTTACCATAAAAAAGAACAACCGAAAAGAAGGCCATCCAAGAATACTGACTGATGCCTCAGATGTGGAAAGCTGTGCCAATTGAGTTTATAAAATGTAATATTGTCATCACCTTGACTTTTATCAGATGGTTATACCAATAGGTGGAAGGACATGATGAAAAATAGTAAATACTACTTTAGAGCATTAATGAGATGCCTTGTTAATTATTATTTAAAAATAATAATATCTGACATTATTGAAGGCTTACCATGTGCCAGAAATGGAGCTGTATTAGGTATATATTTTCTCATTTTAATTTTTTTAGAAAACTAAGGGAAAAACTATGGTCCCCAATTTACAGAAGAGGAAAAGATTTCAAATACATTAAGTAATTCACTCAAGATCACGTGGGTAGTATATGGCAGAGCCAGGTTTGAGAACTCAGCTCTGTGTGATTCCAAACCTGTGCTTTAACCAAATATCATTTTAAAAGTCCTGTTTTGAGTCATTATATAATCACTTCCATGGTAACTGTTTTTTTAAGATAATATGTAAACATTTGGAAGTTTTTGTTTTGTTCCGTTTTGTTTTAGTAAGAGAAATCTGATAATACCTTGATACACTAAAGTTTCATTAAAAAATGTTATATCTTTACCACAGTGCACAGATAACATAAACAAAAGAAATATTAATACTCACTCTACATATTGACTTTGTTGTGAGCTGTAAAATTTAGTTTTAGTTTCCAAAGCTTAAGAATTAGTTTTTAACTTGTAACTTTGGAGGCAAAAGAAATATCTATAACCCACTCCAAAACGTAAGTCATTTACTTTAGTCTAATCCAGGGTTTAACTCTATATTCAATAATGTCTTTACAGATGTCCCTAATTTGAGTTAAAAACAAAAATCTTTATTAATCTGTTTGTATTGGAGAATGTTGATCAGCGACATGAATATACCATTCTTGATAAATGCCAAACTTCTAAATTAGGCACTCAAAGATTTTCATAGTTGTGTAAAAATCCATTTCTGCTCATTTTACTACACAGGAGTCTTCTTCATCCAAACTGGTCCTGGGGCATAAGAGAGTTCCCATACAGCCCACATTCAGGTTCTCCTATTTTTAACACCTTACTTTACTATGTTTGCCAAAATTAATGAGCTACCATTGATACATTATTATCAACCAACTAAAGTCTATATTTTATGCATATTTCCCAAGTTTTTACCTAATGTCCTTTTCTGTTTCAAGATCCCACCCATGATGCCACAGTCCATTTAGTTTTTGTGTCTCCTTATGTTCTTCTAGGTTGTTACAGTTTTTCAGACTTTCTTTGTTTTTGATAATTTAGAGGAGTACCGGTCAAGTTTTTATAGGATGCCACACAACTGCAATTTGTCTGATTTTTTTTTTTTATTGACTAGACTGATGGATTTTTACCTCTGATGAAACCCACAGAGGTAAAGCGTTATTTTCATCATGGCATATAAAGGATACAAAATATCAGCATGATTTAACACTGTTGATACTGACTTTGAATGCCTGGCTGAGGCAGTATTTGTTAGGTTTGTCTGCATAAAGGATTGTTATGTCTCATATTGTTTCTCTTTTATCCCTCCATTCCATACATACTGTATTCTTTGGAAGCAAGTCATTATACAGAGCCTACATGTAGGAGAGGAGATTAATGGTCCCCCTACTTGAGAGTTGGAATATCTGCATGTACATTATTTGGAATTTTTTTCAAGGGTAATTTATCTCTTCTCCCTGTTTATTTATTTATTCTGTCATTTATTTACATCAGTATGATTCATGGATATTTATTTTATGCTTTGGGTTATAATCCAATTCTATTTTATTTATTTGTTGCTCAAATTGTTCCACGTTTGGCCATTTGGAGATCCTTCAGTTGGCTCCTGGGTATCTTTGATACACCTTCATCAATGTAGGCTTTGTTTGTTTGCTTGAGCAATTTGATTCCTGGTCCTACAGAATGTTTCAGGTTCATTTTGTATATTCCTTTCCCCAATCCTAGAAGCATCCATTTCTCCAAGGAGCCCTGAAAAACAGGTGTACTTATTGCTACCGGGTGCCATTGCCCTCTCAGCTAACATAGCAAGAAAAATATGTTTGCATCTTAACTCATATTTATACATATAGCTATAAATTTCTCTATATAACCATATGTATCTATATTAAGCTAAATATGAGTTCACAATTATGTCTCCAATTCTACACAATTATCACATGGATCATTTTAGCTTCCTTTCTTGCGTATCAGAGTAAGATCCCTTGCTCTCACTGTCTGCCTTTCATTTATTTAATTCATTCAATTACAGTACACATATCGAGTGGTTTCAAAATTGTTAACCCATATCCTTAAGGGAAACAATTTTTTCAACTAGAGTACATGCTTATGTGCAGTCCTTTCACCTTCACTCTCACAGACTCCACACATTTCCAAAGGTACTTAGATCAGCAACTTTTCCTCCCGCTTTCTTCAGTGACATTGTTTCATACATTTGTAATATTGTTAGATTCTCTTACCATTGAGCACATTCCTTCTTGAGATCCCCTGATCTCCTAAATGATTTCTTTACATTTCCATATATTAAAGTTCACTGTTTGCACTCTTGAAGTTCTATGGGTTTTGCTTTACATCAACCATGACAATATCACCCAGAATAGTCTCACTGCCAGAAAAATCCTCTGTCTCACCTATTCATCTCTTTACCTGATAGTTTCACTAGCTATAGTTTTGCTGTCTACAGAATGTTATATAATTGGAATCTTAAGTACTAGCTTTTCCAGACAGGCTTCTTTCACTTAACAAAATGCATGTAAGGTTCATTGATGTCTTCATGATTTGATAGCTTATTTCTTTTCATTTCTGAATAAAATTCCATTGTAAGGATGTACAGTTTATTTTTTCACCTTTTGAAGGACATCTTGGTTGTTTCCAATTCTTATTTTAAAAATCTGCCATAAACATCCATGTAGAGGTTTTTGTGTGGGCATACGTTTTCAAATCTGTTCAGTAAATATCTAGCAGTATGATTGCTGTAATAAGACCATATTTAGTTTAATCAGAAGCTGCCAAAGTGACAGTAAATTTTGCAGCCCCACCAGCAATGAATGAGACTTTCTGTTGTTCCACAGCCTCATCCACATTTGGTATTGTCAGATTTTTGGATTTCAGTCATTGTAATAAATGCGTGGTGGTATTTCATTGTTGTTAATTTGCAAATCCCTAATGACATATGATGTTGAGCATCTTTTCATGTGCTTCTTTACCATTTGTATGTCCTCTTTGATGAGGTGTCTCTAAAGATTTTTAGCCCTTTTTAAATGGGGTTATTTTCTTATCATTGAGTTTTAAGAGTTATTTGTATATTTTGGATACCAGTCCTTTATCCTTTTCAGGGTTTGAAAATATTGTCTCCAGTGTGCGGTTTGTCTTTCATCCTCTTAACAGTGTCCTTTGCAGAGCAACAGAATATGGCTCATTTTAATTAAGAGTTTTTAGTTTTAATAAAGTTCAACTTACCAATTTTTTCTTTCATGGAGCAAGTTCTGATGTTGTGGTCATAAACTCATTACCAAACTCAAGGTCACTCCAATTTTTTCCTCTATTATCTTTTAGAAATTTTATAGTTTTGCACTTTACATTTAGGCCTATGATCCATTTTCAGTTAATTTTCGTGAAAGATGTAAGGGCTATGTCTTTATTCATTTTTTTAAATATATGGGCACCCAACTGTTGCCACAATATATTTTTAATAGATTATCTTGTCTCCATTGATTTGCTTTTGTATTTTTGTCAAATTTCAGTTGATTATATTTGTGACTATATTTGTGAATATATATATTTGACTACACATATATTCTGGGCTCTCTCCTTTTTCCGTTGATTTATGTGTCTATACTTTCAATAACATTACAGTATTACTGTCTTGATTACTATTGTTTTACAGTAAGTCTTGAATCTGGGTGGAGTTAGTCATCTAGTCTTCAGCATTCTGATGGCTATTCTTGATTTTCGCCTTTCCATATAAACTTTAAAATGCATTTGTTGATGTCTACAAATTAGCCTGGATTTTTAAAAAACATTTTTTATTGTGAAATATAATATATATATAAAAGCAATAAATTTCAAAGTACATTTGAACAGGGAGTTATACAACAGATTGCAGAGTTGGACATGGGTTACAGTTCCACAATTTTAGGTTTTTCTTTACTACTCTAAGATACTGCAGACTAAAAGAAAAGTCAATAAAATGATTCAGCAGTCATATTCATGTGTTAAATCCTATCTTCTCTGTCATAAGTACTTCTTCTTTGGTCCTTCTTTCAATCTTTAGGGGTATTTGGACAATGCCTATTATAACTTTTTCCTGTAGGAGAATGGAACTCTTTGATGTTCTGGAGAGGCTGGCCTCTCTGGGTTTCAGAACTTGTCTGACCTAGGAACCCATCTGGAGGTTGTAGGTTTCTGGAAAGTAATCTTAGTGATGAAACTTCTGTAGCATTTCAGCTAGAGCCCTAGATGTTCTTTAGGATTAACAGGAATGATTTTGGTTGGGGTTTGGCATACTGTAGCAGCTTGCACTTTGGAAGCTGCTGAATGTGATATACCAGAAGTGGAAGAGTCTTTATAAAGGGAATTTAATAAGTTGAAAGCTTACAATTTAAGCCTATAAAAATGTCCAAACTAAGGTATCCAGGGAAGGATAACTTAATTCAAGAAATGGCCATGTATCAGGAACACTTCTGTCAACTAGGTAGTCATGTGGCTGGCATCTGCTCGTCCCTTCCTCCTGGGCTCTATGCTTTCAGTCTCTGTTTCTGTGGGGGTTCCTCACTTTGCTTCTCCAGGGCAGGCTCTAATCTCTTGGTTTCCCTTGACTCTTTCCAGGTTCTTGCTTGCTTAATATCTCATGGACTGTCTGCTGGACTCTAAGTATCTCCAAACATCTGTATCTCTGTTCTCCAAGCGTTGGTATCTGTGTCAGCTCTGCTCTGAAGTTTCTGTCATCTCCATTGTTTCTGAGATTTCTCTAAAATATTTCCCCTTTTAAAGACTCTAATAATCTAATCAAGACCCACCTAGAATGGGTGGAGTCATATTTCCATCTAATCAAAAGCTTATACCCACAATTGGGTGTGTCACATATCTGTGGAAATAAACTAATCAAAAGTTTCCATCCTGCAATATTGAATCAGGATTGGAAGAAATGGCTGCCTCTACAAGATTGGATTGGGTTTTCATGGCTTTTCTGGGGTAAATAATTTCAAATTGGCACACACACCACTTTTGTTGTATTTATTGTCACATATCTTTTTTTAAATTTTTATTTTCTATCATTTTTAGGGGGTACTGGTCCAGAAAACAAAAATCACTTATATCTTTGTACATTGTTGTATCCAAATACCTATAATTATCTTTAATTTTTATGCATTTGCATTTTAACACCTGTAGAAAGTAAGAAGTGGAGTTACAAACCAAACAATACAATACATTAATACTGTCATTTATAGTTACCAAAATGGTTTCCTTTGCTGCAGATCTTTATTTCTTTATGCTGCTATGAACCACTGTCTAATGTCATTTTCTTTCAGTCCAAAGAACTGAAAGTTCATTTTTAAAAGTCTTTGTTTGATGTGTCCACATTCTCATAATCTTCTTTAATATTTTCTGTGTTTTATCCTCTTCTTTTGGATGGATCATCATTTCCTATTTCTTCATTTGTCTTGTAGTCTTTTGTTTCATACTCTACCTTTTAATATTTTTTAAATGTTGGCTCTGTGATTTACTCCCTGGGATGTCTATTTCTTGATTTGTAACCAGCTGGTGATAAGACAGCAATTTTCTTGAGCTTCAGCCTACGATCAGGTAGGTTTATTGATTAATGCAGTGTGCAAGGATTTCTCTTTCTTTCTGGACCTCTGTGTTGTCCTGGGCTTTTGCTTGTTAGTTATTTTGGAGTTACCATACTTACAGGAGTTTGGTTGTTTCCTCTGTTTCCCAGGGGACAAATTTCCCTCTCCTATGTATTTGGAACCAGCAGACTCTACCCAAACTATCTGCCTCTGTAGTTTTTAGTCTGTTTCATGGTATCATGCTGCTTTTGCCTGGAGGGCTGATTTGGGAGGTGGGCCTCCCTGAGGAGGACTTTCCTACATTGGTCTTTCCCAGCCAAAGTAGGGGCAAGGACCCATGAAGTGGGCACAGACCAGCTCCACAATGTCCCACAGAGGGGGTGAGGAAAGTTTACAGCAGCTTCGTTGATAGCTTCTCAAAGCTCAACTTTCTTGGTCTGTCCAGCCTATGCAGCTCTTCAGCTAAATATCCCTCAGATACCTGCATCTCTTAATATCCACTGCCTCTGTCCTTGTCAGGGAGGACTGAAGCAGTGGTTACTACCACCTTTGTCTGGGGTGACTTGCAACAATAGCTGCCCTCAGAATCAGGCCCCAGTGATCCAATTTTGCAAATCAAAATTCGTAATCAGTGATTGGCCATTCCCCCCACCCCCCCATTCTTGGGGAAAGACAGAACCTCTGTCTGTCAAAAGCAGCTGGCCAGGGATGGGTCTGTCTCCACAGTGACCTACTATGAAAGTGGTGGATGGGTGCCAGTAACTGCCACAGAGAGTCAGCAGTTTTACAGTCCTTAACGTAATTTATCAGCCTCTTCCTCCCACTCTTCCTGCCTTGCTGTACAGTGTTCTCTGCCCTCTGGGGCTTCAGAATAGTTGTTTCAAACAGTTTCTGCCTGTTTACTAGTTGTCTTGGTGGAAGAACTGGATCCTGGAACTCCCTACTCTACCACCTTCCCCAAAAGTCTTAAATTGTTATTCTTTATCTAGTTTCTTAAGGTGGAAGTTTAGATGATTAATTTTAGATATTTATATGTTTATAATTTTTCCTCTATGTACATTTTTCACTGCCTCCCACAACTTTTAGTAAATTGTACTTTCATTTATTTCAAAGTACCTTATTTAAAAATGTGTTGTTCAATCTCTAATAGTTTGAGAATTTCTGGCTATCTTTCTGTTATTAATCTCCAGCGTAATTTGGTTTTTGTCTGAGATCATACCTTGTATGATTTCATTTGTTGTGTATGAGTTCAAGTTGTTTTAGGACCATAATGTGGTCTATTTAGGTGAATATTCCATGTGAGCTTAGGAAGAATGTGTAGTCTACTTTTAGTTGGATAGAAGACTCAATAAATGTCAATTAGATCAAGTTGATTGATCACACTCTTAGGTCAGATCTAATCATACTGATTTTCTGCCTGCTTGATCTATCAATTACCGAAAGAGCAGTTTTGAAGTCCATAGGTATAATAGTGAATTTGTCTATTTCTCCTTGCAGTTTAAACTGTTTTTGCCTTACATATTTTGATGCTCTGTTTTTAGGTGCATATGCATTAAGGATTGTTCTCTTCTTGGAGAATATCTCTTTATTGCTAGACATGGAGCAGCATGCTAAAAATCTGTCTCCCCAATCTGCAGTAATTCTGGTAGTTTTATAGTATTAAAAGATGGGCAGGTTTTAGGATAATGAGCACAATGGCTCTAGATGATGTAATTAGATGTGATCTAATTATTGAGCACACACAGATTGATTACATGCTTAGCCATGCAACATGTATAAGAAAATGACAGCCCTAATATGATGATTGACTTTCACCCTCTTATTAGTTTTATGATGAGATATAGATGACTAATAGGTTAAAGTCTAAGCTACTGCCTATGTCAAGCAGAATCATTTTTGTTAGATCTACTTTTGGTCATCGAGATAACATTTAAATTGGGGTGATTTAGTTCTGGGCTGACACAAGGCCCTTCATTAATAAATATTAGTGGTGATCACAAGACTCAAAAATTGAAAAACCAGATAAAATGGGTACAAGTGAAGACCAGTCACAAGATTTTTACAATCACACAAAAGATAAAGGCTGTACAATAAATTATCAGAGGTCAAGGCAATTGGATTACGTTTCAAATGTTTTAGGTATTTCCCTTGTCTACTCCAATATTACAGAAAGTAAAAAGGAACTTCTATATGATTCAGCAACCATAATCATTCCTTAAATCCTACCTTCTTGAATATATAGACAATATATAGTTAGGCCTTGTTTTCAATACACTCTAACAATCTCTATCTTTCAGTTAATATATTTAGACCCTTCACATTTATAGTGATTATTATTGTTCTAGTTTTCTAGCTGCCAGAATGCAATATACCAGAAACAGAATGGCTTTTAAAAAGGGCAATTTAATAAGTTGCTAGTTTACAGTTCTAAGGCCAAGAAAATGTCCATAGAAGTCTACAGAAATGCCCAATCAAAGGCATTCAGGGAAAGATACCTTGGTTCAAGAAGGCTGATGAAGTTCAGGGTTTCTCTCTCAAGTGAGAAGGCACATGGCAAATGCAGTTACAGTTTCTCTCTTGGCTGTAAGGGCACATGGCAAGCAAGACATCATCTGCTTGCTTTCTCTCCTGGCTTCCTGTTTCGTGAAACTCCCTGGGAGGCATTTTCTTTCTTCATCTCCAAAGATCGCTGGCTAGTGCTTCTCGTGGCTATGTTGTTCTTCTCTGGCTCTCTGAATCTCCTTCATTCTCCAAAATGTTTCCTCTTTTATAGGACTCCAGAAACTTATCAAGAACCCATCCAAATGGGTGGAGACATGTCATCACCTAATCCAGTTTAACAACCACTCTTGATAAAATCCCATCTCCAGGGAGATGACCTGATTACAGTTTCAAACATACAATATTGAATTCTGCCTTTATGAAATGGGGTTTAGATTAAAACATGGCTTTTCTAGGGGACATATATCCTTTCAAACCAGCACAATTATTAATATAGTTAGATTAATACTTGGCATGTTTGTTACCATTTTCTATTCTTTGTATTTATTCTTTGTTTCTATTTCCTTCTTCTCCTCTTTTTCTGCCTGCTTTGGTTTTAATTGAGTATTTTATGTGGTTTCGTTACCTCTTCTCTCTTAGCATATCAATTACACTTCTTATTAATTTTTTAATGATGACCCTAGAACCCACAATATACATTTAACTAAACTAAGTTCAGTTTTAAATAGCAATTTACTGCTTCACAGAGTACCTCAATACCACCTACTTTCCATTATAAAATTACTATCATTCATCTCACTTATCCATATGCTATAACCACTAAATACATTGTCACTATTATTGCTCTGAACAAACATTTATTTATTGCATTATTTAAGAGTAAAAATTGTAAGTCTGGTCAACCAGGATTGTGTCATTAGATGTCCCAGGGTGCTCTCCCCTCACAGGATCTTTGGACAACTAGCAAACACTGACAAAGCCATTTTCCTTTAAAAGAGTTGTAGCCTATGGACAAGTGCCAAATCAAGAAAAAGAGGCTTGATAAATGGCAGTGAAGCTTGTAATGCCCTTGCTATCCCTTTTCCCTAACCCCTCCCTGGTGCAGTGTAGAACTAGACTGCACTCACATTGTGAGTCCCCGACCCTGACCCAGAGGGAGCAGAGTAACCCCTGTGAACACACAGGGGTACCTGTTTGTCAGTGCCAATTAATCAGTAGAAAATTTGAGGACTGAACCAGGAAACTTGTCTTTGGCTCACCCTGCTAGAATTTGTCCTAAAGGCAGAGAAGCAGATTGCAGACTGTTAAAGTAGCATAAGAAACAATTAAATTGAAGTGTCCTGGGGCAAAGGATTACCTAAATTAAGTCATGCAATAAAGCACCCAAGAGGAGGTGAAAGTCTATTTCAAAGGGCATAGAGGGGACCTTTGAACTCCTTGACTCTAAGTAGACGCAGATCAGACAAAGAGGACCCCTTACTTCACATTTGTCTCAGGATGGTCTTCATAGGAGGGCAAAAGTCTAAGGAAGAGCACCAGACAAGGCAGAGTCAATTTTTAAAGAGCACTGTTTTAGTTCTAGGCTGTTCAAAGCAAATACCATGAAATGGGTCAGGTTTAACAATGGAAATTTATTTGCTCATGGTTTTGAGACCAGGTTAATGTTCAAACCAATACATCATCAAGGTGATGCTACTTATGATTCTTGGCCCCTCTGTCATATGGCAAGGCATATGGCAGTGTCTGTTGGTCTCTCCCTTCACTCCCCGGTTTCAATGATTTCAGCTTCTTCCTTCTCTGACTATCTCACTTTTTGTCTGAATGTCATTTTCTTATCAAAGAATGACAGTTAATAGGATTAAGACCTATCCTGATTGAGGTGGGTCACTTCGTAACTGAAGCAGTCTTATCAAAAAGTCCTAGTTACAATGGGTTCATACCCACATGAATGGATTAAATTTAAGAACATGTTGTTTTTTCTGAGGTATACACAGCTTTAAAGCACCACAATCATGGAAGATATTTTTTGCATTTGTTTGTTTTTATTAACTCCTGGCACTCCAGGGAATTTCTGCAATATCACTAACTGGATACAAATATAAGAAACAACCAGGTCAAAGACTAAATCCCAGAGTTAGCACTTGAAAATATTAAAACATAGTATACAGTGAATGACAACAAAACAAACAAAGAAACTGGAAATGATGGCATATACAAAGGAATGAGAAAAAATCCAGAACCAACAACAAAGATGACCAGAGTTTGCACATACCAGATACAGGCTTTAAAAAGGTATCTTCAATATGCTCAAGCAGATAAAAGAAAACACAGAGAAAAAAACTAAAGGATATGAAGAAAACAATGAATGAGCAATTTGAGAATCTCAACAAAGAAATAAAAAATTTCCTAGAACATTTCAACAGCAGATTGGAGCTGGCAGAAGAAAGAGTCAGAGAATTAAGACAATACAACTGAAATGATTCATGAAAAGGAACAGAAAGAGAAAAAATGAAAAGTGACCAGAGACTAAGAGACCTGTGGGACACCATCAAGCACACCAAAATACACATTATGGGAGTCACAAATGAGAAGAAAGAGATATTGGTGCAGAAAGAATAATCAGAGACTTAAGGGCAGAAAGCTTCCCAAATTTAATGAAAGAAATGCATGTTCAAAAATTCCACTATTGAAGTAAGTTAGTATCAAATCAAATATGATTTTTTTTTAATTTAGGATGTTAAATTTCAACCCTATGATAACATGAAAGAAAATATATGAATAATATACACAAACAGAAATAAGAAGGGACCCAAAATGGTACAATACAAAAAATAAAATAAATATGAAAGCATGTGTATTAGTTTTCTAAAGCTGCCAGAATGCAATATACCAGAAAAGGGACAGCTTTTATAAAGGGAGTTTATTATGTTGCAAGTTTACAGTTCTAAGGCTATACAAATGTCCAAACCAAGGCACCCAGAAAAAGATACCTGACTCAAGAAAGGCCAATATCTGTCATATGGGAAGGCATGTGGCTGGCGTCTGCTGGTCCTTGTTCCTTGTTCCATTGCTTCCAGCTTCTGATGCCAGTGGTTTCCTCTCTAAGCATCTGTGGGCCTTCACTTAGCTCATCTGGGTTCTGGCTTGCTTGGCATCTCATGAGAAGAGGCACATGGCAACATCTGCTGGGCACTACCTGTGTGTAGGTATCTGCTCTCTCTGTCAGCACTCCAAGCATCTCCAAACATCTGTGTCTCTGTCAGCTCTGAAGCAATTGTTCTCCAAGCATCTGCATCTGAGGTTTCTCCAAAATGTTTCCCTTTTTAAAGGACACTAGTAAACTAATCAAGACCCATGTTGAATGGGTTGATTCCTATCTCTGCATCTAAACAAGAGGCCACACCCACAACTGGATGTTTCACATCTCTGTGGAAAGAATCTAGTCAAAGTTTCCCACCCTAAATAATAGGTCTGCCCCCAAACAATTTGATCAGAATTAAACATGGCTTTTCTGGGGTAAATAATACTTTCAAACTGGCACAATATATATTAACAGAAGAAGAATTGAGGGACAAAAAAAAATGTGACTTACTAAAAACAAATAGCAAAATGACAGAGGAAAGTACTGCACTATCAGTGGTTATTTTAAATAAAAATGGACTAAAGTTGACAGACAAAAAGCAGAGATTGGCAAAACGGATGAAAAGCAAAACCTACTCTATGCTATATATAAGAGTCTCGTCTTAAATTCAAAGACACAAGTAGTTTTAAAGAGAAAGGGTGGAAAATTTTGTCATTCAACAACAAAAAGACAAACAACCTAATTTTAAATGTCAAAAAAACCTAAATAGACACTTCTCCAAAAAAGTTACACAAATGGACAATCAGCACATGAAAACACGCTCAAGGCCATTAACCTCATAGAAATGCAAATCAAAACAACAATTAGATTCCATTTCACACACCCTAGTGTGGCTACAGTTTAAAAAATGGAAAATAGCAAGTATTGGAGAGTATGTGGAGAATTAGGAAGACTTGTTTATTGTTGGTAAGAAAGTAAAATGGTACATCTATGGAAAACAGTATGGTGGTTCCTCAGAAAGTTAAGTACAGTATTATCATATCACCTGGCAATCTCACTTCTAGGTATATACCCCAAAGAATTAGAAATAGGAACTCCAAGACATATCTGCACACTGATGCTCACTGCAGCACTATTCACAATTGCCAAAAGATGGAAACAACCCAAGTGTCTATTAAGAGATAAATGGACATACAAAATGTGGTAAATACATAAAATGGAATATTATTCAGACAAAAAGAAATGAAATTCTAATGCATGGATGAATCCCGAAGATATCATGTTGAGTGAAATGACCCCAGATACAAAAGGACAAATACTGTATGATCTCACTGATATGAAATAATTAGAATAAGCAAATTCATAGAGTCAGATATTAGAGTATAGATTACCAGAGGCTGGGGAGGGAATGGGGAATTAATGTTTCATTGTTATGAAGTTTCTGTTTGAAGTGATGAAAAACTTTTGGAAATGCATGGTGTTGATGGTAGTACAACACTGTGAATGCAATCAACACCACCTGTTGTATATTGGAAAGTGGTTTCAGTGGAAAACTTTAGGTTGTATATCTCTTACCAGCATAAAACTTAAAAAAAAACAAAGCGCATAGATCTATACAACACAAAGAGTGAAACCTAATGTAAACTATGAACTACATTTAGTGCTCTAATTATAATGTTGTTTCATCTATTGCAACAGAAGTATCACACTAATGTGAAGCATTAATAATAGGGAAAATCGTGTGTGTAAATGGGGTTATATGCGAACTTTGAATTTTCTGCATGATTTTTTTTGGAGAATTACAACTTCTCTTAAAAAATATTAAAGGACAAGAAAGAAAGATCTTCCAAGCCTTTATACACATATATAGAGAGAGCATGGAATTAAATATTAAATGTAAAATTTTAAAAGTAAACTTACAAATAAATCTTCAGGGTCTAGGGATAGGCAAAGATTTCTTAGTCTTAACACCAAAATATAATTCATAAAAGGAAAATTCTATAAATTGTGCTTTATTAAATTAAAAATTTTGCTCTACAAACTCTGCAAGCCACAGAGTGGGAGAAAATATTTGCATGGCAGATATCTGATAGAGGACTAGTATCTAGAATACATAAAGAATCTTCAAAACTCAACAGTATGAAAGCAGATAGTACATGAGCAGACATGAAAAGATATTTCACAGAACAAGATTTTCAAATGTCAAATTTGAACATGAAAGGATGTTCAACATCATTAGCCACTAGGAAAGTACAAATTAAAACTGTGAGTTATAATTACATACACACCAGAATGACCAAAATAGAATTTGTCAACATAACATGCTGGCAAGGATATGGGAAAACTAGATCACTCACCCGTTACTCTTGGGACTGTTTTGGCAGGTTTTTAAAGTACTAAGTACGCTTCTATCTTACAACTCAGTAGTTGCACACTTGAGAAATGAAGACATGTTCACATAAAAGTTGTACATGAATGTTTATTTGTAGTTTCATACACAATAGCAAAAAAATGGAAACAATGCAGATACACTTCAGGGGGTGAATGGTTAAACAACCTGTGCTACATTTATACCTTAGAAATGCACAGCCAATAAAAGAACACAATATTGATACACACAACAATTCTAGGTATTTACGCTGCTTGAAAAAGCCATTCATCATAGGATACATACTGTAGGATTCTCAAAATAGCAAAAGTATAGAAATGAAGAAGAGAGCAGTGGTTGCCAGCAGTTAAGTAAGCATAGGTTCAGGAAAGAAGTGTGTGTGATCATAAAAGCACAAAATGAGGATCATTGTAGTGATTGAAAAGTTCTGAACCTTTACTATACCAAAGTTAACATCCTAGTTGTGATGTTGTATCATAATTTTGCAAGATATTAACACTGGAAGAAGCTGAGTAAAGGGTACATAGGATCTCTCTGCATTATTTTTTTTACAAATGCGTATGAATCTATAGTTATCTCAAAATAAAAAGTTCACTTAAAAATTATGGAGCTTTTATACAATAAATACTATGCAGCCAACTCTCTTAAAATCCCTAAAATATTAAGTAGATATTACTTAATTTTAGCATATTGTTAAATGATTTCAGATGTTCTAGTCTTATATTCCCAAATATAATATAAGCTTCTTAATAGGACACGTTGAGTTTCAGGTAGAACAGTGCTGACTACTTGGTAGGCATTCAGTAAAGTGTTTTATGGAATCATCAGGCTATTTGTTTCAACAATTCCCTTTGTTTTACCAGCATAGACAGCCTACAACTGCAAAATTATTTACACTCAGTTCTTTTTGCCTTTTTGCAGCTCTGCAGAATTTTGACATTCTTAGCCTCTTCCTTCTTAAAATTCTTTTTGTCTTGACTTCATGATACAATATTCTTTTGATTCTCCTAGTTCTTTCATCTGTCTTATGACTCATTCACTGGTACTTCATCTTCTAAGCTCTAAATATAAATGTTACTTAGATGATTTTTAAAATTTGGCTTCTTTCTTTTTCCTCTACTTTCCATTGATAATCTCAACTGTGTTTTTACATTTTTAAAGACATGCTTGCAGATGGCCTCCTAATTTTTGTTTCCAGATTACACCAAACTCGTAAGCCCTTATTTCAAGCTGCCAAATGAACATCACCATCTGAATTTACCTGTGGCAATTCTAACTCAACATTCCCCAAACAGAATATATCATCTTTTCTCATCTCAACACCCACATCTCTTTCTTCTCTTGTGCTCCCTATCTCTTATAAGGACCCCAGCAGCATCAATAAAATAAACTCCATATGTTCAATCTTGAAAGTGGCTGGAAAAAAAATCAAATTTTGCCCTAGGAAAATAATCCAACAATTTTCTGTGCTGAATAGGACTTACCCTTCTGACAGGTCATTTTGTGGTCTCTCTGCAGAGATTATGAACATGGATGGGTTTTGGAGATATAGAACTCTGATTACAAGTCAAAAACCTGTGGTTCTTCCTACTTTATTGGGTATCCTTAATGCCCTTACTCATATCATCTTGACCCACCTATTTATTCCAACCATTGCCACAGTAACCAGCTACCTACAGGTGTAACCTGACAGCACCTCTGGCCAACGTCATCAAATGTCTCTCACTTCCTGTGCATCATGGGTCTCCTATGCCTCATGGAACTGCTAACAGAATCTGCTCAGCCATTCTAACACAAGTGTATGGGGCATCCTTTGACCAATAGTAGACGAAAGAAAGAAGATTGATAAATAAGCACCACTTTTGCTCATCAGGCAGATATTTCTGTTATCTATTGTCCATGGAGCCGCAGACAGTCTGCAGGAGAAGCAAGCCCCAGTTGCCCACAGAAGTAACCAACTTAATAACACATTCTTAAATTGACATTATTCCTTTCTGATTTCATTCTTTTCAGATCACAATTATGTTCCTTAAGATAGGTTTTAAAAATAAACTATGTGCATTCTGGTCCTTATCTCAGGGACCCAATGCTAAGAATCCACTGTCTGGAATGCCAGAGTAGTATACTTGTATTTTACTTTTTAGGAAATGAAGAGCCACTGGAAGTTTTCAAGCTGTAATTTAGAAGGATAAAACTGCAACCATGTTGTAGGATAAACTGTATAGTAGGAATTAGGAGGTTTTTGTACTAGTTCAGGGGTGAGTGAAGAGAACCTGAATTATTGGATAAAAATGTGAATATGATGATAAGGGACATTGTGTGTGACTTGGGGATGATTTGATATTGCTGAGACATGGAAGTTTGGAGAGATAGCTGACAAAGATACTTTTACAGCTTTAAGCATGAGAAACTGGATACCATTAATAGAAGTAAGGAAACCAGGAAAAGACACTTAGTCAAGGTGAAATCAGAAATGGAGACAGAGGACAGTGCTTCCATTTTTGCATACCCAATTCATTAAAAGTAAAACCTAGAGACATGAGTGCAAATTGGAATTTTTGTGTGATAGGGCAGGTAACATGGAACCTATTAATTTAGTTGGAAAGGAAAGCAGTATGTGAAAAGGGCAGAATTCGTCCTCTGCATGTAACTAATGAATCCGCACTTGAAAAAGCATGCTCATTCCCTTAAGCCTTAGATGGATAGAGAGGAACCAATTAGGTAAATTGGTTGAAATTCAGATAAGAAATTTATGAGAATGGAGGACTGGCTTTGAGCAAAGATGAAAGGAAAGAAATATACGTAGCTAGACTAAGTGATGATTAAGTGGGATTTAATGACAACAGACACATATTTTAAAGGTGAAACTTCAAAGAAGAAATAAAGTCATGCAATGAAAAAGATATGCATTGTACCCATTTTATTATAAAAATGGGAAAATATTTTTATAATATGGGTGGGAGAGACTTTTATTAACATGACAACAAAGTGAGTGAACATAAGAGAAAAGTGAACAAATTAGATAGCAAAATAAAAAAAACAGCATTAAAAAATAAAGAAAAATGGAAATAGGAAAAATATTTTTTCTATTTTTGAGCAATATTTGATAAGTAAAGGGTCAATACGTAAAATGTATAAAGTGCTCCCAGTAGCAAAAAATGAACAGCCTAATTTTAAAATGGGAAAATTATATGGAAAAATACTAAAGTAAGGAAGACCAAAGATCAATAAACCTTTGAAAAGATGCTCAAAGTCACTAAATAAAAACATACAAATTAATCTATAAGATATTTGTTATTTAGCAGGGTGAAAAAGTTTTGAGAGACTCCAGACTACTTAGTTTCAATAAAGATGCAGGGAAATTGGTACTCTGATGCATTATTGAGGGTATAAAATGGTCCTGGCTTCTTCAAAGCCATTTTGGAAATAATTTTCAAAAGACGCAATTTCCCTGCCTCTTTATTGAAACTAAGTAGTCTGGAGTTTCTCAAAACTTTTTCACCCTTCTAAGTAATAAATATCTTATAGATTAGTTTGTATAAAATGGTCCTGGCTTCTTCAAAGCCATTTTGGAAATAATTTTCAAAATGTTAAATGTACATGTGCTTTGATTCAGTCAATGTGTAAGAATTTATCCTTGCATAAACTCCTTAAATAAACATATACAATGATATTTGCTGCAAAAGTGTTTGGGTAGAGAAAAATTAGAAACCACCTCAATATTCATTATTAATCAGTTAAATGAATGATGATGGTCATAAGGTGGAATACTTTGAGCTGTAATAAAGATGAGGTAGACTTCCTTGAAATTTTTATGATCTGGGAAGATGGTCATAACACAGTTTTTAGTAGGAAAGAATGAATAACAAGAGTGCTAGCAGTTATGATTTTTTTTCGAATAGGCAAATACATACACATTCATTTAAAAATACTAACACTGCTTATCTCTAGTAGGTGAGATTATGGGTGACTTTTACTTTCATTTTACACATATTTGTTACCTTTGAAATGTTTACGGTGGGAATGTGTTTCTTTCATAATCATATATGTTATTTTAAAGGGTATAAGAAATCCTAGTTGGAAAAAGAAAACAAAGTCAAGTGCTCGAGGAATGGATTGTTGGAGGACCAAGGGAAACCACTAATGAGAAAACGTGTATGGATGTGAGGCTGGCATGAAACTTTGCCTAATTACTATCTTTTTTAAAGATCAGTAAACTCATAAAAGAATCTTAGCTTGATAAGTGAGGTCTTTGGATTTAATGTTCAGAGTTTCCATTGAAATTTTGTGATATGAATTAATTTATCATTTTTTTCAAGGCACAAACTTAAGTGCTGAAAAGCTGATATGTGAGAGCAAATCCCTTAGCTATGAGTGAGGTTTGCTAAAGGGCAAGCATCTTCGTTTCTCCAAGAGTTTGATCTTTTTTTAAAAAATTGCATATATTGTAGCTGGTAAAGTAATAAATTCTCTTTTGTGAAAAATGGCAACTAAGAAGAAGGTGAGAAATTTGCAGATGAAAATAGTCCCTGAAGATTATACGTTAGGTCTCAGATATACACCTTTAGATCTAGAAGGAAGGTATCATATTCTGTGTTTACCTAGTATTTGTGTTTGTCTGGCACCTGTCCCCCTTATCTGCCTGCTTCTGGTGAAAGACCCTTTATCCCTGGCTATGGATATGAGCACATGGTCAAGATTTAGATGATCATAACACCTCGTTTTCCTATCACAGTGATTAGTTAAGGCTCAGGACAAAAAGAATCCATCTTAGATTCAGATACAGATTCGTAAGGGAGCCCTGAGATGAAGAGTGGTATGAAAGTAATTTATTAGGACATTTTCTCAAGAAAAATCTAGAAGAGAGTTGAAGAGTGTGGAAGTTATCCTGGGATGGAAAGAAAGCCACATAAGGATGCAACATCACCCGAGTCCCATGACAGGTACTGTGCCAGGGTACTAGAAGGACTCATTTCTCAACATGTAGTTACATTTATGGTTATGATTTATTATAGAAAAAGATACAAAGCAAAACCAGCAAAGGAAGAAGGAGCATAGGGAAATGTCTGGAGAAAACTAGGAACAAGATTCCAAGACTCCTCTCCCAGTGGAGTCACATAAGGCATGCTTAACTCCTCCAGTAACAAATTGTGACAGCATATGTGAAATGCTGCCAACCTGGGAAGCCCACTAGAGATTGAGTGCCCAGGGTTTTTACTGGGGCTGGTCACATGCCTAACATGTATAAAAATTCCAGTCTCCCAGAAAGAAAGCAGGGTTTCAGCAGCAACCAGCTTTTTTGTACAAATGCTTTAGGCTCAGTAAGCTATTCTTATCAGGAAATGGTAGAAACCCTCCTGACATCCAAGTTCCCAGGCCACCCAAGGGCCAACCCAAGAAGCAGGCTCCTTTCTGCACAGATACCTTTGACTCAATCCCATAGGAAAACTGAAAACTGTGTAGATGACATCTCAGTGTTGGATAAGGGAGCAGTAGTATATATTTCCTCACTTGTCAGTCATTGTTTAAAGGTAACCTGCCAGGGACATAGATTTGCAGGCACTTCTAGCAATCTGGATGAGCAGGCCAAGCAGGTTCCAGTCGCCTGAGGGCAAGTCCTCTGACAAACAGTTGCAGGTGCTGGCTGTTGGGAAAGTGACAGCACACTGGAAGACGTGTGCGTGAAAAATGAACTGACCCTGAGGGGAAGATGGCTGAAGCGTTGACAGCTTCTGCTACAGAGATCCTCCCTGGGATTTTATAGACTGAAACTGGGATTCTGAACCCAACCTCTTTAAATGGGTAAACTGAAATAATGTGAGCCTGAAGGTGCCTGTATCTATATTCTCCACCATGTGGAGAAGACCCATCTTCAGTAGCAGAAAATGAAATCTGCACTTAGAGAAAAGCTAAGAGGAGACTGCAACAGAAAAACTGAGAGGAGATTGTGACAGATAATCCTGGCATTGTTTGAGGTCCCACTTGAAGCCATCCTTAATAACCATGCCACAACCGCCCCCTCTTAATTTAATCAACGCCTTCCATTTTTTGATTCCACTAATTTCAGGCTTTTGTGATTTGCAACTACTTAAGAGAGTCCTGGCCAATGTATTCAGTATAATAAGCCTAGCAGATTGTGAACACCCAGTTCAAAGATATTTGATGTTTTCATTTCCTTTTGAAGAGTAGGAACCCAGATTTACGAATTTTGCCACCTAAAATATTGTCTAAAACAGATGTCCACGAACTATGCCCATAGGCCAAATCTGACCTCCTTCACCCCTTCTCTGCTTTTATACTGCCCACAAACAGTATAAAATATCTTTTACATTTTTAGATGGTGAGGAAAAAATCAAAAGAATAATATTCTGTGACACATAAAAATCACATGAAATTCAAATTTCACCTTCATCAATGAAGTTTTTAATTGCATGAATAAAAAATGTGTGGAAATGTGTTTTCTCTCTTGTTATGTAAGTTCCTACATCATTTCCTTGATTTTGCCCGCAAAGCCTAAAATATTTACTATCTGGACCTTTGCATAAAATGTTTGCTAATCCCTGTCCTAGAATTCATTTTTAGTTAAGTGGAAAATTAACTAACCTTTCCTGAGGGAAGGGATGGGGTCTTATTATTTTAAAAAAATAGCTATGTACAATTGTACTGGAATAGCTCTCTGCAAATAGAAACATGAATGGGGTTGGACTGACAAACAGGATGGCATGTAATACCTTGCCCTGATGGTGGCAGAGGCAGGGTGGCTTATGACAGTGACTACATCACAACAATGGACAATTACAATGACTCTGAACAAAATGTTTTTATCTTATTGCCCTTCAAAGCATAGGTAAAGTGGAAGAGAGTTGATGAAACTTTTCCTCTTGATTTTTAAGTTTTAAGGAGTCATTTGACTATTGAGGAGATATCCAAATCTAAGATCCTGGCAGCTTGAAAATCAGAGGTTCAAGTGTGTTCATTAGTTCCTATTTTAAAAGCAGATGCACGTCTGAGAATATTGAGCATTTCAGTTATTCATTCTCCAAGATGAATACTTTCCACCATAATACTCAGAAGAATAGAAAAGAGAAAAATAAAGTGTAATCTTAGACCTGATGCATTTTGGAGAAGGGTGGCCCTGTGGGTGGCACCCCATTGGAAGGGTTTTATTTTCATCTTCCTGACTGCTGTGCCTAAGAGTGAAATGGAGGAAATGGTGAAATGGAGAATTGACTTTGAGATGTGGGAGAAGGACTCAGAAAGAAATTTGGAGGGTATCAATAAAACTTGTTTCAAGTCAGAATTTTATCTAGGAGCCAGACCTCCTTAAATGCCTATGAAACGTATGCTGCCTGCATGTAATTGGAAAAGCAATAGGCATCAATTATTATCTTAATTTTGAAGTAGAAGGTATTTCAATAGATATGGGGTGGTGCTCTAGTTTGTTAGCTGCCAGAATGCAATATACCAGAAATGGAATGGTTTTTAAAAAGGGGAAATTTAATAAATTGCAAGTTAACAGTTTTTAGGCCATGGAAATATCCCAATTAAAATAGAAATGTCCAATCTAAAGCATCCAAGGAAAGAGACCTTGATTCAAGAAGGCCGATGAAGTTCAGGGTTTCTCTCTCATCTGGAAAGGCACATGGTGAACACGGTCAGGATTTCTCTCTTGGCTAGAAGGAGCACATGGCAAATATGGTGTCATCTGCTAGCTTTTTCTCCAGCTACCTGGGAGGTGTTTTCGTTCTTCATGTTCAAAGTCCTTGGCTGGTGGACTCCCTGTTTCGTGGTTCTGAGGCGTTCTCTGTTGTGGCTTTCTTGTGGCTCTGTTGTTCTTCTCTGCTCTCTCCAAATCTCCTGCTTTCTCCAGAATGTTTCCTTTTATAGGATTCCAGTAAACTAATCAAGACCCACCTGGAATTGGTGGAGATATGTCTCTGCTTAATCCACCTTAACAACCACTATCGATTGGGTCACATCAATTAGATGATCTAATTAAAGTTTCAAAGATACAATACTGGATAGGGATTAGAAGAAACAGCTGCCTTTACAGAATGGGATTAGGATTGAAACATGGCTTTTCTAGAGTACATAAACCTTTTCAAACAGGTGGCATGGATTTGTTTACATTTTTAATCATATACATTTCTGTGAATGCATGTTTTTAAAAGTGATTAATTGAAACTAATAATCATTTTAAAAGCGTTGATGCTGGACTATTTTCAAGGAGAACCCCTTATCATTATGCAGTGGCAGATGGAGGCAGGGTCAACAAATGAGTATAAACATGATGATTCGTCCAGGTCTCTCAGTCACCTGATGGAAGGAGCGCTTTGTGATCCATAATGTGGAAGAGAGCTAGACCAATCTCTAAAGCCTTAACTTGAGGAATTCAATATGTCTTACATTCAAATTCCAAATTTGGGGATTCTGTATAGTTTTTTCAACACAAATATATATATGAAGAGCCAACCACTTTCTAATCACTGAGCTCCACCTTGGGCACAATGATGAACAAGAGGGAGGCCCTGACCTCGTAATGCCATCATCAGCCTGCCTTTCTCACACCTTATGCCTTTTCAGTCTCCAGCAACTCATCGATATCCAGCAATAGCAAATTCTCAGTCTTCAATACATACTTATTGTTGTGTCAAACAACAATAAAACAAATTATGAAATTGGGTTCAGTAGAATGAAGACAGATATTTTATAATAATAGCTAACTTTATCAAGCAATTATTAAAGGGCAGGTCCTGTACTAAATAATTCACTTGTATTATTTCATGTATTCTTCATAATGACCCTATGAGGTAGGTAGTACATTACTCCCATTTTAAAGATGAAGAATCTGGTCTTAGAGTAATTTCCCCAAGGTTATACCATAAGTGAGTAGCAGAACAGGTGTTTTAACACAACTCTGATGGATTCTAAAGGTATATAGAGGGTATACTGCCTGTCTATAAACTGCTGATTATTGGCAGGTGCTGCTTGTTTGTCATACAACTTTGTGTCTTACAAGAAGTTAAAACTAGCCAATAGATTCATTGATTAGGCAAATCAGTTGTTAGATGCCTTTCCACCCATTTGGAAAAGGCAGCCAGTGAAGAGGTAGAACTGATGTGGGGAGAGGAATGAGGGCATTTCCAGAGTGAAGAAACTTGCTTGACCAGCACCAACAGCCTACATTGGAAAGTTGTAGAAATCAAGGTTACATAGATTAATGCCAGATGTGGCAAGCCTTGAAAGCCGTGCACAAGAGTTTGCATTTAATGCAACAGGCACTAAAGTACCTAGAAGTTCTTAAACTAAGGCAATTTGTAGAATGCACTGAAGTCGGCCAAGATTGTTTGGTAGATTGGTTTTGGGGATTGGTGTTTGCTGGAGATGAAGAGTGTAACCAAGTGGGAGGACAGAAGGGAAAATGAGCAGGCAAACTTTGAGTTCATTGATGTTAAGGTGAATTTGAGACATCAGTGGCAGGTTATACAAGTCAATATGCTCTGTAGATAGTTTGAATTAAGATACTGTAGTTTGAGTGATTAGCATTGGATTTGGCACTTAGGAACTGTGCTGGTTTGAAAGGATTTATGTACGCTAGATAAACCATGTTTTAATCTTAATCAATCTCATGGGAGCAACTGTTTCTTCTAATCCCTATCCAGTACTATAGGTTGGAAATTTGATTGGGTTATCTCCATGGAAATGTGACTCAATCAATTGTGGGTATTAAACATGATTAGACGGAGATGTGTCTCCACCTATTCCAGGTGGGTCTTGATTACTTTACTGGAATCCTTTAAAAGAGAAAGCATTTTGGAAAAGATTTGAGATTCCAAAAGAGCAGAGCCATAACAGGATGATAAGAACCATGAAGCAGAGAACCCATGTTGCCAGAGACCTTTGGAGATGAAGAAGAAAAATATCCCCAGGGGAGCTTCATGAAGCAAGAAGCCTGGAGAGGAAACTAGCAGATGCTGCTGTATTTACCATGTGCCTTTCCAGTTGAGAGAGAAATTCTGAACTTCATTGGCCTTCTTGAACCAAGGTTATCTTGGGTGCCTTAGATTAGACATTTATATAAACTTACTTAATTTGGACATTTTCATGGTCTTAGAACTGTAAACTAGCAGCTTACTAAATTCCCCTTTTTACTAGTCATCCAATTTGTGGTATATTACATTCCAGCAGCTGGCAAATTAGAACACTAAGAGAAGTTAGTTGAAAGATGGAGAAGATGCAATAAATGTAGATGAATGTGCTGGTTTGGGACTGTTATTTACCCCAGAAAAACCACGTTTTTATGATCCATTCTTGTGGGTGTAGACCTAAATGTGGGTGGGACCGTTTGATTAGATTGTTCCCATGGAGCTGTGACTCACACAATTCAGGGTGGGTCTTGATTCTCTTTATTGGTGTCCTTTATGAAAGGATAAAAAGACGGTAAAAGTTGAGAGAGCCTAGAAATGTTTAGAGAGAGAAAGAAAATGCCCCAGGAGAAGCCAGAAGGACCCACAGCTGCTGAGAGAGCCATTTTAAAGCCAGAAACCAGGATAGAAGAACTAGCAGATGTTACCATTTGCCTTCCCATGTGACAGAGAGACCCTACATGCTAACAGTGTTTCCTCAAAGATCATATCTCCCTTAATGCCTTGATTTGGACATTCCCATGGCCTTAGAACTATAAATTTGTAACCTAATAAATCCCCTTTGTAAAAGTCAATCCATTTCTGGTATATTGTATTTTGGCAGCTTTAGCAACTTGAAACAAAGAAGAAGAGAAGGCCAAAACAATAGCTTTGGTGAGAACCCTCAGTCCAGTGATGAGAGGAGTGAGAACAGCCAACAAAGAAAACAAAGAAGAATCAATCATCAAGATTTAGAGAACAAGGGAGGGGAATACAGTGTCATGGAAACGAAGAAAAGACCAAGCTTTAAAAAGGAGCAGGTGCTTGAGAGTATCATAAGCATAAAGATGTCAAGAGTATGAAAACTTAGTTGGATTTGATAAGGTCCAACTTATCAAATTGGTCTTGGGTGACATTTGATAAAGAAGGTCTTGGGTGACATTTGATAAAGAATTCAATAACATGGGAAGTATAGGGACAGACTGCAGGGAGTGTGAAGGCAGAAATGTGAAGGCAATTAACATGGGTCGCAAGTTTCAGAGCTTTGGCAGTAAGAGAGACAAATGCAGTGCAACACAACCCTTACTTCATATTAAAAGATAAAAGAAGAAATGAGATTTATCTGAGAAAATTTCACTTCCAACCACATTTGCTGGAACCTCTATATTCTTTGGGGAGAGAGAAAGCATTGGGAGAAATGCATCTTCTTACTACCCAAACTCAACTGTTTCTAAGTTGCCTTTCTGTTAGCATTAACTTTACATTTTCATTAACTTGTCATCTTTCTGGGCTGACAGAGGGGAAAAAAAACATGTTAATTGACTGAGATAAAAGTGGAATTTCTAAGACTATTGAACTACATGATTTCTCTGGAGGCTCTTCATTGGCAACAGAGTGTCTACTGTTCAGGGACAAGAGGAATCAGATAGTAGGGTACCTGCCAAGTACAGAAACCCACTTTTGCATATGTGTAGATGACCCCAGAAATCAACTATGAAATCAAACATGGTTTAATGTGATAGAGCTCTACACAGTGTGAGGGGGCCAGGACTCTCTGAGAGGAGTGGGATTTTGGGTGCTGGGTGGCTGGAGTAGATACTGATGTTAGAAATGAACCGTTCCAATGCATGATATATTTTCTCCATGTTCTGTACCAGGGTGGCAGGTGTTTAATTGTGTAAGATCTAACACTGAGCAGCTCCCATCCTCTCATCTTTCTTCTAAAATGCTTATGCTTGCAAAGAGAAAATTTGGCATCAGTTTCCATTCACTTCAAAGGATTTTTTTTTAAAAAGGACTAACATAGAAATTTATTGATCTTTTGAAAGGTCAGAAACAGATTCATAGGTCAAAGGGCTACTTCTGGATAGCCAAGATATACTTGAGGAGGTGAACCACAGGAAGAAGCAAGAAAAAACAAGGGAATATTGGAACTAAAATTAACTACATTTCTTTGCACTTCTCTCTAGAGAACAACATAACATTATCATCATTTACTTTAAAATTAGAAGCAGAACTCAAACAATGCATTCAGTAACTGCAAGAAATAATTAGAAATATATTTCAGTTTCATAGCATAGTGTTAAGGTTAAGAAAAGAGAAAGATCTACAGAGATGGCAAGGGAGATGGAAAAAAGGAAGAAGGAGAGAGGCGAGAAGGCTGGAGTGAACAGATACATAAAAAAAAGAAAAGAATGGAAGAGGGCGGTTCAACAGTGGCTCAGTGGCAGAATTCTCACCTGCCATGCTGGAGACCCAGGTTCAATTCCTGAAGCCTGCCCATGCCAAAAAAAAGGAAAGAAAATGTGAGGAGGAACAGGGAAATGAGGGAGAGGAGTGTGGGGAAGAATATGGAGAAAAATGTTTACATATTTATATATTTATTGCCTCTTCAGTGAGTATCTACTCTACTCCCAGAACAATGTAAAGAGCTAAAAGAGACGAAGATAAGCATAGCAATGGAAAAGAGGGTCTAAAAAAATCAAGCCTAAGTAAATTCTGAGATAGTGTTCTGGTTGGACATTATGTGCTTTATTAACACAATGCTCTTTACTCAGTTAAGGGCTCCTGAATAAACTTGCCTTCAGGTCATTACCCTTCAAAATTAAAACTAGCAGTTTAGAATCGTTCTTGTTTTACTTGCAAAGTTCAAAATAAATATTTGAAATAAAGTTTTAGTTTCCTTTGAGATCTTTGAACTTTCTTCTTAAGTGTGAAGAAATGGGTCCTGTCAGAAGCTGACTTCAGAGTTTTAGTGATACTATGAGTTACTGCAGGAAGTCATTTGACAATCCAGGAGGCAAGCCTGTTGCAGTCCACTACCTCTGATGATTTGCTTTTGGAATCAGCTATGATTTCATTAATTTGAGTTCTTCTCATCTTGCCAGCCTTATGCATTTAAGTCCCCACCCGCACCCCTACTCTCCACACACACACACTCTATTTGTGCTTTGGGTATATCTTAGTGGGAATAATACTCAACAGGATGCATCCATCCCTCCATCTTCCCTACAGCAATATTTCATAGCTCTTTAACTAATTTTCTGAACAGTGCCACAGGATTCCAGAGGGAGCACATCGATTTCTGAATCACTTCATCTAAGTTGCTTCATTCAAAACCGGACCAAATCGATCAGCATACTGCACACACTGCATCTTAACTCTAGTTCAGTTGCTGAAAATTGATGAGCATATTGCTCTATACTATGCCTGTTTTTTTTTCTAAAATGGTTGCACCAAGGGCGACCACCAATTTCTGAGGTATTGAAATATCATGCTTTCCCATTTTAAAGGCAACCATAATACAAGTTCCTTGAGTAAACGACTTTGTCCTCTTTTAGATGACTTCCTCCCAAATATGGAAAAATAGTAACAATTGTAATATGCACAGTAGTCTAACAAAGCACTATATGTCTCTGAAAAAAAATTGGATTTACATAGCATTCAGTCCACTGCACATATTTACAAATACACATACGTTTTTAATGCTGAATTCTCTTTTGACCATTGAGAGTTAACACAGCCAAACTGCACTGTGTACTCTTGGCTAATGAAGTTAGCATATTGTATTACAAACATTCTCAGTCATTGAGAACTTCTCATATTATCCAAAAATGAATGTGTTTTGCAAAGGCTGCTTACTTGGTTATAGCCTCTCCCTTGGCTGTTTATCTTGTCTTGCGGGAATAGTTTTGGCCCCTTACAACTGACTAAAATTTTGTACTTGTGGTCTTTCTTTGGAACAATTCTAGTACTATCCCACTGAATTTTAACATGCAGGTTTTACAGAGCCTTCTTTAGTTGTCTTCAAGGAAAGGATCAAGAAAAAAAGGGTAAAGGACACCAGATATTCAGGAATTGTTAAAATTTTGACATCATGAAAGGCATCATTATTGACTCTGTGACTTGGCAAGATTGACCATGTCTTCAGCCACAGTTTCTTCCAGCTACCTGAACTGTGGCTGAAGACATGAAGTACTCCAGGCAAAGTTTCCAGTGAAAGATGAAGATACCACATCTCCACAGGGACTAAGCACTTCTAGCTCCAGAAATCATCATCCACCAGCCTACATAGATTATGACTCTAGAAAAGGGGTCAACAAATGACAGCCTGCTGGGCAAATCTGACCCATTGCCTTTTTTGTGTGAATCAAGTTTTATTGGAACACAGTCATATCATTTGTTTACATTTTTTTCTATGGCTGCTTTTATATTATAGCAGCGCTGTGTAGTTGTGACACAGACCATATGGCCCACAAACCTAAAATTTTTACTGTTTAAACCTTTATAGGAAAAGTTTGCCAACCCCTATTCTAAAGGATGTACAAAAAGGCGCTAAAGACAACTTGACCATAGAAATTATAGAAGAATGGTTTAGTTTAGATTCTTAATACCAGCCAGTATATTAATTTTTGATGCACCTTAACTTAAAAAGTCTCAACATTAGAGGGGATGGTAGAAGTCATTTAGTCTAAGAAATTTCTAAGAAAATTTGGTTTTCTTTTTCATGAAGATGTTAAGCTGGTTAATACAGTAAACACTTAACTGCAGGAATGAGTGACCCACTTAAGAAAACTGAGAAAACGACCTATTATAAGTAAATACAATTGTGATGTAAAGAAAAACCAAAGATGCAAGTGCTGGGGTTTGCTATATTAATTGTAAATCAGTCTTCAGCACTCTCATTTATTTCAGTGGGGCCAGTGCTTGGCAACGTGTTCCCAAATTTGAGCTCCCTTAGTAACTAAAATCAACAAAGTGTAATTTCTTTTATGTGATATAATCCACAGATTTATATTTTGTCGAATTCTCCTTTTCCCCAGATACTTCGAAACAGTGGTTCATTCAAAGGGAAAGACAAACTTCTCTTCCCCATCTTTTATTTCTGGGAGTCTTTCTGTAATTCTCCAGCGTGGAGAATGTGAAGGCCTTACTGGTAGGAAGGTAAGAAGAATCAGGGCACGATTCAGTTTCAACTGACAAAGGTAATAAGTTGAGATGTGTATGAAAATCCTGCAATCATGAAAACGTGCTTAGTTTTAGGAAAGCACTGAAATCTGGAGACATTTTTGGTGCTTACATTTTTGTATAATGCTTTTATTTTCCTTTTGCGGCTTCTTCTAGCTGTCATTGCCAGGTTATTTAAATTGTTTAGGGACAAGAGATCACATACATGCTAATGAAGATAGCGTGTTGGATTACAAACATACATCATATGTATTGTATATTGTATTACATGCACACACACATACACACATACATACACATCTTGGGTAGCTCCTAAGTATAGTTAGCATTTTTAGCTTTAAGAGAAAAAGTTATTTTTGACAATTGCAAATCATTACAAAATTATAACTTGTTAATTTGTGTTGGTTTCAAAAATAAAGTGACAATCTCTAAACTGACGTACATCTCTAAACTGATGTACATCTCTTAGTAGGTTGGTAAGTCATTCAAAGAAAAGGAGTTAGAACAAAAAGAATGAAAACAAAATATATGAATTCATTGATTATAACTCTTGATGCATAGAAGTCAGTCTCTTTCTGGCATCAGGTACTATTTCATTTACTGCTTCTTTCTATGCTTTATTATTTCACCTTATTGAGTTCTGAAAAATCAACTTTTGGTTGAAAAACAACTTTCCTCAATCAGCCACTTGAGGTATTTTTGTCAATTTCACATATGGCTGCAAAATAGACCCATTTATCCATGGACTAACCAAGATGGAAAACTCTAAGCTAGATGAGGAGCAGAGGAGACAGAGGTTGTTTTTTGCAGGGAACTTGCACTAAATCTTACCCCATTCTCTTAGCCCAGTACCTTTAAAATGTCTTATGTTTTCATCCCAAGTCCTGAAGATGTCATTTCTTCTGAAATTCAAAAGTCTTAGCATTATCACTAGTTAACGTAAAACCTATTTTCAAACAACCCAGGTGTGGTGTTGTGAAAGAGGTTATCTGCTCTGATGATCCAGAAGATGGAACAAGAACAATGATTCTGATAGTCACTGAGAAAATGAAAGAATTCTCTAGGAATTAGACCTTGGGCTGCCTTATAAGTTAATAGATTCTTTAACCCAAAAATGTTCAAGCAGAGGCTTGACAGATTTTTCCAAAGATATAAAGATGATTATTGTCTACACTGAGCAACAAGTTGGAAAAATGACTAGCATATCATTCAGCAAACTCTATTATTCATTCAGCTGACTCTAATATTCCATAGTTCCTTATTTATTGATATTAATTTCTAGGATAAATTTAAAAATTAGCCATATATATTTGCTTTCAGGTGCAGAATACTGTGAAATCAAATCCTTATGAAAAAACTGTGGTGGTTTGACCAGAAAGGCAAGCTCTTAAATTTAATCTATTCCTGCGGGTATAGACTTGTAAGTCGGACCATTTGACAAGGTTACTTCAGTTAAGGTGTGACCCACCTCATTCAGGATGGTTCTTAATCCTTTTAGTGGGGTCCTTTGTAAATGGAATGAAGGTGGGGGGGGGGGGGAGAGAGAAGCAGAAAGCTGAAAACAGTGAAGCCTGGAAGAGAAGAGAGAGTGCAGCAAATACTGCTATGTGGCAGAGGACCCAAGAAAGCCAGTCTTCAAGAAGAAAACATTGCCTTGATGATGCCTTGGTTTGGCAATTACCATGCTCTCAAAACTGTAAATTTTTAAACTTATTCCCTTTGTTTAAACTGAAACCATTTCATGGTATCTGCTTTGGGTGAAGGCTAGGAAACTAAAACACAAACACATCATCTGAATGTCAGCTGAAACAGGGATTCTCAAAATCAGCTGGCATAGTCTGGATTATTCAATAAACACTTCTGGGAAAAATGAACTATTTGATTCAGACATTGTGAAAAAATTGTTATAATTTGAGGAAGTTCTGCAGGCAAACATAGATAACATGATCACCACCAAATATTCATTTAATAAGTAATGATTGGTGTTTCTTATATGCCAGGCATTGTTCTAGGCTCTGGGAATCCAACGGCAAATGGGAAAAACACAATCTTTTAGAGCATATACTCCAGTAAACCATTATAAATGAAAAAGAAATTAATAATCAAGTGAATAAAAATAATTTCAAAATAGGATAAATGTCAAGAAGGAGGGCAACATTGTGCCAACATTAAAAATGAGTGCTGGTGTACCACTTTAAATAGAGCAGTTTGGAAAGGCCTTTCTAAGGATGTGAGATCCAAAAGATCTGGTCAGGGGAAAGGTGGGGAAGGGCAAATACTCAAGGCTGTGGAAGCAGCAGGTGCGAAGTCCCCAGATGTGAAAAGTTGAGGTATGAATGGAGGCTAGAGTAGGTGAAGTCTGGTGAGCTACCGTAAAGGAGACAAAAGATGGGGTCAGAGTCAGAGGCACAGACAAGATGATATGGCCTTAGTCAAGTACTGAAGTGTGTTCTAGGTGCAATAACAGGACACAGAAACAGTTCAAGCATAGATTTATATGACTTGATTTACATTTTAAAAAGGCAACTCTTACTACTGCTGAAATGAGATGGAAGGGAACAGGAACAGCAGAAGCCAGGGGATGGTTAGAAAGCTTTTGCAGTAATCCCATAGAGTCACATGGATGGGTCCTGGAATAAGCTTAGAAAGAGAGTTGAAGTGTAATATTTAGTTTAGAGGTGGAATCAACATGTCTTGGGTATGGAGGCTGATGGAAAAGAAGGTTCATTACACTTCTGAATACCTTAATAGACACCTAAAGAATTGTTTTGTTGTGTGTGTGTATGTGTGGGCAGGGGGAAATTGGCTTTTAGTTATTTATTTTGTCATTGTTGTTGCTACTCAGTGGTTTTTTTGTTTTGTTTTTGCTTTTTGATAAACTGTTTTGTGTTTTACTAGAGAGTGAGGATCCCCTTTTTATTAGTTTGCTTTCTTATCTTATTGAAGACAGTGTGACAATATCTATAAATATATTGCCTTTGGGGTTCTATTATGTTTGAATCTTCTTAACTATCCATGTGCATGATGTCACCAAAAAAGAGTTGCACATTCTGAGTAAAGTGAAGGCTTTTGTTCATAATTGTCTGTTTTAATCTGATTTACTCATACAGGAAACTACTCAGATATTTTGTCTCTGCTTTGTCTAACAGGGAAAAATATTTTGCTAGAAGACCTAAAATTAGACCTAGGCATAAAAGAAGGTGGGGGGAAGCAAAAATGGGACCAAATTCTTAAAACAGGTTGCAAGGAAAGGCCTGAGTCACAGCAGAGTAAGTGAACCTCATTTTACTAAAATTGTGGTTGAGATTTAGAGATGGAGCTACAACAAGACTGATTTTATACTAAGATGCAGCTGTCAGACACCCATAGGACAATGAACTTACGGATGGAAGTGAAGTGGTGTCTACTGTGATGAGGGATGTAACAATGCAGATTATGCAAGAATTAAACTATTAGTATGAGTGCATTTAATGGTTTTCCCTAGAATTAGTGGTGATTTTATCAATAATGATTTCTATTGGTTATGAAGAAATGGAACCAAAGCTAATATTGTTTGTTATCCTTTATTTCAACTTTCTGAAATTATTGCCATTAATAAAGAGGTATCATACTCCACCCCACACACACCCCAGTTCTTTTGTGGCTTCCACACTCATGAAGAAAAGAAGCAACTGGAACTCAACTTTTATTTTTCTCTTCCCTAAAGCTTATAAGAAAGGTAGGTGATAACCAATTTGCTTCTAATCGTCATAGAGGCAGAAAGGATTTTATTTTTACTGCCCATTTATTTTGTAGTCCTTTGAGGGTCGGTAAAAAGTGTGGAAACTTCCTAACCAGCTGGAATTCAAAACTTAGTAAGAGAGAGCTAACAAGCAAGAAAGATCCTGAAGTCCTGTTTTCTTCTGTGAAAATGACAATGCCTCTCTAGAGATAGCAGTTAATATTATTAATTGGAATAGTGAGAGCATTGTTTGTTGTCCTGAACATGGAGATTATAATGATCTAATAAAATAAATAAACCCCAAAGAACCAAAGTCCAGTGAAATAATCCAAAAACAAGGAACCAACAGGGAAAAAAGAAATCAGGAATCAGGGACCTGAATCATACCTAAAGTGTCACATTTAGAAAATAATATTAACTAGCAATTAATTAGCTTTTTGAAGGTTTGAGGTACTTTCATGCATGTTTTAATTATAAAAAATACACCTACCTGTATTATGAATGCACATTTATAATTTTTTTGTAATTTTACTATTTAACTATTCTAAAATAATTCATTAATACTAGATGGTTTTTAAAAATTAATTGATTTCATTGTTTCTGTTTCTCATCTTTCTGCTATTTTTAGTAATAAGATTTACCCTCTGGTTAGGCTTTTGACTCCTTTATAAGCATGAGTATTTCTACTCTGCTGGAGAATTATCCAATATTACCCACTATTATCTTCCTACTCTCAGTACTTGTGTAAGTAGATAAGTGACGATATCCCCTTATAAATTCTATGTGCTAAATAAGTACAAAGATATCCAATGATGAATCTGTGTCAATTTGAATCTGTGGTGGATCCCAGAAAAGCCATGTCCTTTAATCTTCATTCAGTATTGCTGGGTGGGAGCATTTTGATTGTTCCCATGGAGACGTGACCCACCCAATTGTGAGTAGTAACTTTTGATTAGATGATTTCCATGGAGATGTGTCTCCACCCATTGAAGGTTGTAGTTGCTATCTGGAATCCTTTAAAAGAGGAAACATTTTGGAGAGAGTCTCTTTTTTTTTTTTGTAGAGCCACAAGAAAGCCAGCAGATGCCACCATGTTCACCATGTGCCCTTCAGCTGAGAGAGAAGCCCTGACTATGTTCACCATGTGCCTTCTCACTTGAGAGAGAGACCCTGAACTTCATCTGTCTTCTTGAACCAGGGTATCTTTCTCTGGATGCCTTCGATTGGACATTTCTACAGACTTGTTTTAATTGGACATTTTCTCAGCCTTAGAACTGTAAACAAGCAACTTATTAAATTCCCCTTTATGAAAGCAATTCTGTTTCTGGTATATTGCATTCTGGCAGCTAGCAAACTAGAACAGAATCATATCCTTGATATCAGTTGTAAAAGATGCAACTAAAAGCACCTGTAAAATTCTAGACAAATCTAGTTCAGAGTAAGATACAACTGTTTCTTCATGAAAGTTAAACCCCAGCTACTAATAGTAATCTACTCTTCCTATGACTTCACCTGAAGAGTATTGAGTTGGTTGTATTAGTTATCCAGTTCTGTGTGACAATATGACAGCGAACTCAGCAGTTGAATACCACATGCAGTAATTATCTCACAGATTTCATGGATCAGGAATCTTAGCACAACTTATCCAATTATCTTAGCAGCAATTAAGATGTCACTGGGCTGCAGTCTCATCTGAGGCTCAAGTGGGGAAGAATCTACTTCCTTGCAAACATGGTTGTGGGCAACATTCAATTCCTTGTGGATTGCTAGACTGAGGGCCTCCATTCCTTGCTTTTTGCTTAAGGCTACCCTTATATTCTTGCCACATGGCCTTCTCCACACATAGTTCGTAACAGAACAACTTGCTTCTTCAAAGCCAGCAAGGGAAAAGAGTCCCATATATGCAATCACATATATCCTATTACTTTTGCTGTATTCTGTTGATTAGAAGCAAGTCACAAATCCCACCGACGCTCAAGGATAAGTAACTACACAAAAGCATGATACCAGTAAGCAGAGATCATGGAGGCTACTCTAGAGTCATCTGCCACTGTAGTTTACCTTATCCTGTGGATGCTGATAATGCTATTTAACTTTTCTTTTTTCTTTTTAAATGAATGAACTTCAAATACAGTTCAGGATATATCCTTAAATTCCAAAAGTTAAAATTAAAACAATTTCCATACAAATCATGATTTAATAGCAATAATGTTCTATAGCTTGGTCTTAGTTTCAATGCATTATATTTATTGTGCTTATTGCATATTTCCTATCTCTCTAATTGGGTATGGATATCTTTTCTTTTCCTACATCCTGCATGTTATCCTCCACTTCCTAGTTTCCAATTTATATTTATGAAAGTACCACTTTGCTTATGTGTCCTATAATTTCTCTTCATTTGGAAACTAAATCAGTGTTCAGCTTTCCATCTCCTATCTGGCACCTTTCCCAGATCTCCTTTTCAAAGTTAGACCTATTTGCAAATTTCCTTCACAATCCTTTCTCATAGCTGACAGTGCCATCACTTTGGCTCTTCACCCTGACTTCTCTCTCTCCAAGGTTGTTGGGTTGTTCCCCTCAAAAAGAAGGATTGCATCTTTTCTGTGTGGCTCCAGAAGACAGAATGAAGATTAATAGTTGGAAGTCAGAATAAGAAAAATTGTAACTCAGTTTGTGGAAGACCTTTCTAATAACTACAACTGTGTGGTAGTCCCTGGACCTGCCCAGGTAGAAGCTGGCCATTTGTCAGTGTCCCAGGAAAAGAAGGAATGCCGGTATTGTAGAATCATGCCTTAGATGGCTGATTCCTTCCAGGTCCCTCTATTCCATCATTCCATCATTCAGAGACCTTTTCTTTCAGAACTTCATTTCGTCTTTTTCTCCAAAGTCTGAGTGAAAATAAAATAATAAAACCTCCTTGACATAGCCTTCAAGCTAACATCTTCAGGATGATTATGTTCTCTACCTCTTCCCTCCACTTTGGCTTTGAGCTTTGGCCTTTGCTCCTGTCATTCCAGTGTATATGTCCCTCCTGTTATCATTAGTGCTGTCAGCTCCTAGTGTTATGATTAGTCTTAGCTGCATCCTCAAATTTCATTTTTATTTTCCACTTTCATTGTATGATTACCATGAACTGATGTGAAAAGAGAAAGAACTATATCAGCATTAAGATTAAAGGGAAGGCTTGCTGTATCCCCATAATCCCCTGAATTTATTTTCCCATCTACTCTTTCATCAAGCTGAAATATGATTTCTCATATATCTCCCCAAACGAATTGTAGCACTATATTGTTCCATCCTTTTATATCAAGAGGAAAAACTCTTAGTTTTTTAGGTTAGAGGCTTACCTTGATTTAAACAATATAAATGTACATCCTGCATCCCTTGTTTTTGTTATATTCAGTGTCCACAGGAGTCAGCCAGTTTCCATCCTTCTGAGAATGCACCACTATGCTCTGTGTTTTAACATAAACTCTGCTCTTCCATCCTGCCTTTGAGCTCTGCACGATTAAGTTCTTAACCTAATATCTAATATCACGTAACAAGAGAGTAGAAATTCCACCCAAATAGTAGAAAGTATAGGAGTAAGATGAAAGCAGGTTTAAGATCGGTTACTTTGAGAGAAGCATTATTACTGTGTTGATCTTCAATAGATGTAAAGGTTTCAAAGGTGGAAATGATGTGTTCTTGCAAAGATTTAATGCATGGTGTGAGAGAGCATATATGACCTAGGATAATCTCCACCAGTGGCAGAAAGGTGCTTACCCACACTGTCAGAACAACCCTGGTTGTTAATTAGCCACACAGGACCTGCCCTCAGTGTTAAATGTTAGAGTCATAAAGGCTTTCATAGCTAATGTCACATCTAGATTGTTATTGCTAGTACATAGTTTGTGGAATCACTCAGGCTCTTTATCAGCCTAGTAATTCCAGGATAAAGGACATCATGCATGCAAATGCCAATGTAGTAATTGGCGCACTGCAGACATTCAATAAAAGCCCGGCCCTTTCTCTTTCTCACCACCACTCAGCATTTTTCTATTTATGCTTAAGTTGTTCAGCAGTAAATAATATACCTGAGATGAAAGAGAAATGAAAATTTGGCCATTTCCTTTCTTTCGAGTGTTCTTTTCCTCTCCCCCCTCCCCTGCCCCCGGCTTATCCTGCTTTATCTATTTGAATGTGAAGGCTCTGCAGGGCAGGCAAGACAAAAGTGCTCTATCAGCCGTTTGTATGGTCTTCTAACATCATTAAATCTGGAAAAATCTATTTAGTCTATCAAATTTGCATTTGCCTCACTCATATTTTCCAGGATTGCTTTCTTTCCCAAGAGTCAAATTTACTTTACTATTTTGTCCTTGATGCTTTTACATTAAGTGAAAAAAGCAACAAGCACATGCACAATGCTCCCACTTCCATTACCACTACCACATACACACTCAGACACACACTTGCACACCTATATGCAGATTTGCAGATTACTTCATACCTGATTTCTTTTATATCCCCAGTAAATCAGCGTGTTAATTTATTTTCAAGGTTGCTTATATGATTGAATAGATGAAAGCTTGAGAAAAATTTGTGATTTATATATACGTGACGGTAGGTGTCAGAGAGGTGCGGTGGGAGCAGTTAGAATGCTATAATCAACTTTGTAGGAGGCTAATAATACAGTACACACTACCCCCACAATATCCAACACCTATCAAATTTCTAGTCTCATGATCACTGCTAAATATGGCAATGCTTAGTCCTTCCTTCTTTCCTTCCTTCCCTCCTTCCTTTCTTTCTTCCTTTCATTTGTTCCTCTTTTCCTTGCAGAGAGAACACTTGAAAGTGAATGCTTGAGCTGAAAGGATAAGTGACTGCTAAATTATCTCAATACATGTAACAATAATACATACCTACTGATCAATTATTTGAATATGTTTTCTCTTCTGACTATACTCGAGTGGGGTAGGGGTATAACATCCTAGAAAGAACTAAGTCCCTTGGGGGAATTCTTCTAGTAACATATAGTGAATAGTGAAGTCCAGGAATGTAATAAGAAGCCAAAACAGCAAGACCGAGTAGTTGCTGAGAGGGGAGCTGAGGGAAAGGGAGAGGGTGTGTCCAGGAACGCATACATATCAGGACTACTCCCCTTACTCTTACTCCTAGTGGAGTAAGAATGGCACCGGAGCATTAGACACAAGGCTGATGTGGGGATGGGAAAAGGAAAAACTAGAATCCCAATTTTCTACCCTAGCTTTCACTTCTAGGGATCACATGGAAGCTTGGACATTGGCAACTTTAAGTATATATACCAAGTGACTTTCAGGGGGTTCTTTATGGTATTAATTTTTTCTTCAAATGAGAAAACCTTGTATAACTCTCTTACCTCATTCTTTTCTGATACCTTTCCATTTTCCAAACATCCCCACATCATTTTCAGGTCTTACAAAGTCCCCATTAGGATGTCCCACCCAGGTCCCCTGCCATCCACTGCCAATGCCCAAAGTTCCAAATAGCCTCTCCTTTCCAAAGTCAATTACATTGACTCCCAGATTCAAAGTGCAGTTCATTTTGTCTACATAGGCATACAATTAAATTAATTCACACCAAATTATTTAAAAATAGGATTTGAAAGTTTTGAATCTAAGTGAAAAACTAATTGACAGTCTGTGTCTAGGGTAGATATTTGGGGGGAGGGCTTTTCCTGAGATTTTGGCCTCTCACCATCCCCACGCCTCTCCCCTTAATGAACCATCTTTAGAATTGTTCAGCTTTCCTTCAAGCTGTTCATCTTTTCCAACTCATGCAAATATTTCTGCATTGTATGGTACCTTAGATAAGCATGGCGGTAGGCACATTTGTCAGTTAGGCAAATCATAAGTCTAAAAGAGGTGTGCTTCTTTTTATATTAATACATATGGTTATTAATTTATAGAAACATCACAGACCTCAGATTTTAAAGATGGTAAACACTCTCCCATACATAATTAGTAAATACTCTATGCTGATAATAGGAATGCAGTAAAGAGGGCTTGGCACACTTTATATATACTTATGTATGAGTTAAATAAAAGTAACCAGAAGCCATTCTCTTGTCTCCTCTGTAGCTTGTTATACAAATGTCTGATTATAATTTCATTGTCTAAATGCATTTGTAACTATTAAAAAGGCAATCCTATAGTAAATGATACCCTACAGGCTCAAACATGTTATATACATTAATACATTTGAGACCACCACCCATTATTTATGTTGTCAGCTGATCTGAGTTTTATGCAATTCTCAGAATAATGTTTTACTATCATCATTATGCATACATTTGAACTTTTTGTAATGTGTTGTAGATTAGGAAAACTTTCCATGTTAGTCTTAATTTTTTTTCTTTCCCTGCACATTTGTAGAACATGTCTACAGAGCTTATTGAAAGACCAAGCAAGATCAGGTATGCATGCTTGGAACATGCTGTACTCATGATTTAGAAGTCACCTGTGCACAACAAGTGAGTTTGGAAAATGCTGTATATTACTATGCATTATTTGTACATTTGGAATTCATTATAGAAAAGGCCTTTATATATAGCAAGATGTTATATGGAAACACTTTTAAACTCAATGTTGGGAGAAAGTCTGCAACATGTCAGAGAAAAAAAGACAGGTGGAAAATTTCAGATTCATAGGACAAAGTGAGGCAATGAACCATCTTCATAAGATTGCAAAGGATGCCTGAAAATACTGGTTTTATGATACTTAGCTGCCCACTTACCTTTAGGTTATAAAGAGAGACATAAAAACATAAAGAAGAGAAATTGGATATTTGAGCAAGATTTTTCTAGAAAGATGTTCAAATGATATGAAGCCATCACTTTCATCCTACTCTAGGTGGAGGAGTTGGGAAGGAGTCAGGAGCTTTACCCTCACTTTATAGACATGGGGGACCTCAGTGGTACCTCTCAAACAGCTTGAGTGACTCTGCTATAATCTGATGAAAAGTGAACTTGTGTCTGACACATGCTTGAGTTTTGGGTAAGAGTTTGTGTCTGGAGCTGCTTGTTCTTGCAAAAGAGATTGGTGTGATAGGGACAGCCTGTATATTCAGAATTTGGTGGACGAAGATGCATGAGTGTTTCTCATGGAGCCGATGTGGGTTCTATGAGAGGATCGTGCTTAGGGTTGTCTTAAGCACTGCTCAGGAGGGTGGTTTGAGTGCCCTCAAGAGCCAGGAGACCTCAGTCTACAGAGGCCGAGGGCTAATGGAGGAATAAATTACTCAGCTTGGGGAGGTGCACTTGTACCATCAAGAGAACTTCAGGGGGAGATCTCCAACAATTGAGAAGAGGGGGTATCTGAGCAATCCACAAAGCACCTGATGAGAAAAGTTAGCACTAAACTTTTTCCGCAGCCAGATGAAAACAAGGGCAGATTCCAGTGATGCTAATAAATTAATGTTTTTTCTATTATGTCCCTGCCCCACCCCACCCCCTACTTCTACCCCAGAGGATCCAAAAGCCATAGCTAATGATTTTTAACTCATAAAATACTATGTAGGTTGTTCTAGTTTGTTAGCTGCTGGAATGTAATATACCAGAAACAGAATGGCTTTTAAAAAGGGGAATTTAATAAGTTGCTAGTTTACAGTTCCAAGGCTGAGAAAATATCCCAATTAAAACAAGTCTATAGAAATGTCCAATCTAAGGCATCCAGGAAAAGATACCTTGGTTCAAGAAGGCAAATGAAGCTCAGGGTTTCTCTCTCGAGTGGAAGGGCATGTGGTGAACACAGTCAGAGTTTCTCTCTCATCTGGAAAGGCACACGGTGAACATGTCAGGGTTCTTCTCTCATCTGGAAGGGCACATGGTGAACACAGCATCATCTGCTGGCTTCTTCTCCTGGCTTCCTTTTTCATGAGGCTCCCCAGGAGGCATTTTTCTTCTTCATCTCCAAAGGTCACATTGGCTGGTGGGCTCTGCTTCTTGTGGCTATGCAGTTCTGCTCTGCTCTCTCTGAATCTCTTCCACTCTCCAAAATGTTTCCTCTTTTATAACAATCCAGAAACTTATCAAGACCCACCCAGATGGGTGGAGACAAGTCGTCACCTAATCCAGCTTAACAACCACTCTTGATTAAATCACATCTCCAGAGAGATGATCTGATTACAGTTTCAAACATACAGTATTGAATAGGGATTATTCTGACTTTATGAAATGGTATTTAGATTAAAACATGGCTTTTCTAGGGGACATATCCTTTCAAACCAGCACATGGGACATAAGGTATGGTAAGAAATCACTGAGTTTTAAAAGGCATATATTTCTTAGAAAACCTGTTATTTAATCTAAATAAGTCAAATAAATTGGTTAGAAACTTTTGTCCTTCTATATCCATCAAAAACATCTGGAAATTCTTGAGAACAGAAAATTTTACACAATGCATTAAATCTTAAATATTTAGTGATGGGAATATGATAGATTCTTCTGCTTATCAATGTTCTCACCAAAAATCAGAGTTTGTGATGTCCATTCATTGCCTTAATCATTACAAAAGGTATCATGCAACAGGTTTTTAGGAGAATATCAACTTGCTGAGAAACACTTGGTCTGTATACGGGATGCAGCAAAGAGGATCTGCTGTTTGATACCCTTGGCAGGAACCATAGAAGATAATGATGTAAAAGCCCTGTAAAAAGAGTCAGGCACAGATGTTATATGCGTGTTCCTATTCTAGCTTTCCTTGTTGTGCCTACCCTTCAGGTGCACGAGACATCGACCTCCTCCTTAGCAGTGAATGAATTTTGGTTTGGTAAAATGCAAGTGATTTTCACTGCCTGTCATGGTTAGGGACAGGTGTAAACTTGGCCAAGTTGTGGTAGCTGTTTATCTGATTGGGTAAACACTGGCCTGTCTGTTGCAATGAGGACATTTCATAGGATTAGGTCATGATCACGTCAGCTGCATCCACAGCTGATTCCATTTGTAATCAGCCAAAGGGGAGTGTCTTCTACAATTAGTGATGCTAAATCTAATCATGGGAAGCCTTTTAAGGAGGACTCAGAGGAGACAGGCCCCATTCCTGCTTCGGCTGGTGAGCCTCTCCTGTGGAGTTCATCCAGACCCTCTATCGGAGTCGTCGGCTTCACAGCCTGCCTGTGGATTTTGGACTCTGCGTTCCTGTGGTCACATGAGACACTTTTATAAATTTTATATTTGCAAGTATTCCCTGTTGATTCTGTTTCTCTAGAGAACCCTAACTAACACATCTTGGTACCAGGAGTGGGGTGTTGTCTGACCCACCAAGCCATAAAGTTGGGCGTGTACAGCAGCACTCTATTGTAAAATGGAAATGGTATATACGAGATAGAGCCAGAGCAGGTCCTGAAGGCACAAGTAAGTTACATGAAGAAGTGGCACAAATGCCCGTGGTATCCACTCCTGCTGCCACATTACCTTCTCTTTCCCAGACCAGAGCTATGGCCTCTTGGGGAGTTCCTTACAGTGAATTGACTGAGGAAGAGAAAACTCTGGCCTGGTTTACAGATGGTTCAGCACGATATGCAGGTACCACCCGAAAGTGGACAGCTGCAGCATTGCAACCCCTTTCTGGGGTGTCCTTGAAGGACAGTGGTGAGGGAAAATCCTCCTAGTGGGCAGAACTTTGAGCAGTGCACCTGGTTGTTCATTTTGCTTGGAAGGAAAACTGGCCAGAGGTGCGTTTGTATACTGACTCATGGGCTGTTCCTAATGGTTTGGCTGAATGGTCAGGGACTTGGAAAGACCATAATTGGAAAATTGGTGACAAAGAGGTCTGGGGAAGAAGTATGTGGAGAGACCTTTCTGAGTGGGCTAAAAACATGAAGATATTTGTGTCCCATGTGAATGCACACCAGAGGGTGACTTCAGCAGAGGAAGATTTTAATAATCAAGTGGATAAGATGACCCGTTCTGTGGATACCAGTCAGCCTCTTTCCCCAGCAACTCCTGTTATTGCCCAATGGGCTCATGAACAAAGTGGTCATGGTGGTAGGGATGGAGGTTATGCATGGGCTCAGCAACATGGACTTCCATTCACCAAGGCTGACCTGGCTACAGCCACTGCTGAGTGCTCAATCTGCCAGCAGCAGAGACCCACACTCAGCCCCCGATATGGCACCATTCCCCAAGGTGACCAGCCAGCTACATGGTGGCAGGTTGATTATATTGGACCACTCCCTTCATGGAAGGGGCAGCGATTTGTTCTAAATGGAATAGACACATACTCTGGATATGGGTTTGCTTTCCCTGCACACAATGCTTTTGCCAAAACTATCATCCATGGGCTTACAGAATGCCTTATCCATCATCATGGTATTCTGCATAGCATTGCTTCGGATCAAGGAACACACTTCACAGCAAATGCAGTGCAGGAATGGGCACGTGCTCATGGAATTCTCTGGTCTTACCATGTTCCCCATCATCTAGAAGCAGCTGGATTGATAGAACGGTGGAATGGCCTTTTGAAAACTCAATTACAGTGCCAACTAAGTGGCAAAAACTTGAAAGGCTGGGGTAATGTTCTCCAGGAAGCTGTGTATGCTCTGAATCAGCGTCCACTGTATGGTGCTGTTTCTCCCACAGCCAGGATCCATGGGTCCAGGAACCAAGGTGTGGAAATGGGCGTAGTACCACTCACTATTACTCCTAGTGATCCACTAGGAAAATTTTTGCTTCCTGTCCCTGTTACCCTGAGTTCTGCTGGTCTACAGGTTTTAGTTCCAAAATGGGGTGTGCTTCCTCCAGGAGAAACAACAATGATACCACTGAACTGGAAGTTAAGACTGCCACTTGGTCACTTTGGGCTACTTATGCCTCTGGAACAACAAGCCAAGAAGGGGATTACATTATTGTCTGGGGTAATTGACCCTGACTATCAGAAAGAAGTAGGATTGCAACTACATAATGGAGGTAAAGAAGAGTTTTCTTGGAATATAGGAGATCCCCTGGGGCGTCTATTAGTACTACCATGCCCTGTGATTAAAATCAATGGAAAACTGCAACAACACAATCCAGGTAGGACTACTAATGGCTCTGAAACTATAAGAATGAAGGTTTGGGTCACCCCACCAGGCAGAGAACCACGGCCAGCTGAAGTGCTTGCTGAGGGTAAGGGGAACATGGAATGGGTAGTGGAAGAGGTAGTGATAAATATGAACTTCGACCATGTGATCAGTTACAGAAATGAGGACTGTAATGCTGTTTTGTTCATGTTATACTATTTAAGTTGTAAGATATCAAGTTTAAGAATGAATGTTGCCTAAGAATTTACACCCTATTCTGGAGAGATTTAATGTGTTTCCAGTTATATGCAGGACAGTTGAGTATTGTCAGGTAAAAGAACAAAAATGTGTGCTTATTTGTTTTCATTTGGAAATTAAGTATGGTTTAAGGTGATATATATATAGGTGCCAAGTTGACAAGGGGTGGACTGTCATGGTTAGGGACATGTGTCAACTTGGCCAAGTTGTGGTAGGTGTTTATCTGATTGGGCAAGTACTGGCCTGTCTGTTGCAATGAGGACATTTCATCCATTAGGTCATGATCACGTCAGCTGCATCCACAGCTGATTCCATTTGTAATCAGCCAAAGGGGAGTGTCTTCTACAATTAGTGATGCTAAATCTAATCACGGGAAGCCTTTTAAGGAGGACTCAGAGGAGACAGGCCCCATTCCTGCTTCGGCTGGTGAGCCTCTCCTGCGGAGTTCATCCAGACCCTCCATTGGATTTGTCAGCTTCACAGCCTGCCCTGTGGATTTTGGACTCTGTGTTCCTGCAGTCACGTGAGACACTTCTTTAAATTTTATAAATTTTATATTTGCAAGTGTTCCCTGTTGATTCTGTTTCTCTAGAGAACCCTAACTAATACACTGCCTGTAAGAGAGTAATTTTTGACTCAACTATTCCTGATGTGGACCAGTCAATTCATTGGGCCTTCCTCACTGATGAGTCATTTACAGAAACACATCGTCGATATGTACTATGCTTTAAAGCAAATTTTGTTTTTGCATGGGCAGGCACTGGGAATCAAACCCCAGTCTCTGACATGGCAAGTGATAACTCTGCCTGCTGAGCCACTGCAGTCCTCCCAAATATTTGTTTTTTTAATAGTATAATTATTAAATGTCTATGATCATTAACATCATTTTAGGATAAATCCATTGTTCGGATGATTTTAGGCTCATACTTCTGGATAAAAGATCTTTCATTCTGCTTCTCTTGGTTTCTCTGTGGAGTTAGTTGGAAATATCCTCATGAAACGAAAGCAATCTTTCAAAAACAATTCCTTTTTATTACTTCTTAGCCTTGTGAATCAGATTTTTTTCTACTACCGCATGTCCAAAATAAAATATAGAAATAAATTTATTGTTGAGAATAAGATTTCATGGTTACTAATTTAAACTCTGTGTGTTCATAAAAGTCTTATTCTCATTAATGGAATTTATAAGTTATTGCTACAAATGTGAGCCTATGAAATAATTTCATGTTAATAAAATATATTTATCAATTTTGTTTAAAAGATTTCCATATATTTTAGTTTTTAAATGTCCACTGCTCTCAAATACTGTTGAAATTAATGTTCTATGTTAAAAGATGAGTAACCACTTGGTTCATAATTTGTTTTATAACTCTCTGGGCTTGGGATCAAATAAATTAGCTATATTTTAGTAGACATGGGTAATTTTGTTGTCACTGATTTATAGACTATTTACTTGAACACATGGATTTAGTTGTTTTTTCACTTGAGCAGGCACTGGGAAACATACCCACGTCTCTGGCATGGTAGGTGAGAACTCTGCCACTGAGCCACCATGGTCCACTCTGGATTTAGTTTTATGTTAACAATATCTGCAGAATTATATTTGCTAAACATTTTGATAAAGAAAACAGCCTTACCAAAGAGGGTATTTTCAAAGGCTTTGCTCCTGTGTATTGGTATATAAATAGGAAATATTGATTAGAAATGATTCTCAGCTGTTCATTAAAGCAGTTTCAGAGGTTTGATATACATGCATCAAAATGAATAAACAAAACCAAAGTACAATCAGAATAATAATATCAAACTTAAGGGGTTGTTAGATAATTCATAGGCCAGCCAATCCAAATACTCCTCTGACAATTAAGCACCTGACACTGTTAGGCACAGGGCCCTTTGGGCAATACAGAGAGGTATAAAATATGATCTTTGCTTTCAATGATCTTGGATAGGAGAAGTGAGGTATAAAATTATGAAATTTAACTAAAAGATTTAAATCTAGTTGAAGAGACTACTAAAAATGGTGCCCCAAAAGAGCATTTTATCAGTGCAGAAAAGGATTAATTAAACAATCCAATTATTCTTTTCAGAGGAAGCCATGCAATCTATCCTATCGATTGTTACATAGAGGAGAGATCTATATACACTCTTTAAAAAGTATTATGCATTCATTATGGTATTTCACTTCAGCTGTCTCTTAATTTAGGAGTTTTTATTTTGTGACATTTCCGTATAGGACATTTCTTGAAATACAATACATATTTTATCATGTTAAATTGGTGTTTATATATTGTTCAAGACATCAGACTCTCCAATGCAAGTTCTCTTTTTATTCAGGTGATAAGAAGAATCAGAAAGGTGATTATTATAGAATAAATAAGCAAAGAAGAAGATTGCAACTGAAGCATTCTACTTTTTTGGTTTACAGGTTAAATCCAAGTTTTTGAAGTACCACATTTTAGGACATAAATAAAGCTATGAAATGGTGGCGATTTGGGGACAGAAAATGTAGGATGTTGGTTTCTCTAGAAAGTGCTTGGAGCTCAGAATCTTCCCTCCTCTGCTCTGTTTTTCTGATTGGTCCATTAGGATGAAACTGCCCCTCCCTCCATCTTTTTCTTCCCCTTTTTCCATTACTCACCCTACCAAAAAGAAAGTGTATTGGCTTCTTGGTTAAGTTTCTGTTGTCACAACTTTGACAACAAAGTTAATTTCTCCCCAAATTTTGACCCTGGGAATCAAGGTGTGTCCCTATGTGATCTCTCAAGTATCACTGTCTTGTGTGGTCTCCTGCAGTTTGACACATTTTATTGTGATGAGAGTAATTATTTCACTTTGGTACAAGGGAATCTTGGGGTTGGAACTATAACTGGATCAAATAAGTTACAGCTATGCATTTATTATTCAATTACTACATCTGCCTTATAGATGTAAGGTAAACCTCCAATCACAAACATACTCTCTTCTATCTTGTCCATTAAATAACTCCTTTGTGAACCCCATTTTACCCCACACTTTGAACGTTTCAGCTCTCAGTGTTAAGGAATTTAAGAAGTTATTCTTCAAAATTCACATACAACCACGTAATCTCAGAGATGGAATGTTATACAGTCAATCTCTAATTATAAAACGGGATGAGAAAATTCAAAACCAGGTAGGAAGCAATCACAAAGAGAGTTGCAGTTCTGAGATTACCATAGTCAGCTGGCTTCAAACTCAGTCTTCGTAGTCTTTATTCTCTTGTGAAAAATACACTAGCATCTTCTTCTCCCTAGAGTATTAAGTTGTACAAATTCCAATAATTAATCTAGAAAAACTTTGTCGCTCTAGCCTGGAGTAAGATTTTCGGGAGTCTGGTATTGACTCAGACAGTCTGTTTTTTTTTTGTTGTTTTTTTTTTGTTTCTTGTCAGGTAATAGAAAATTAGAACTAGATGTGAACCATTCTTTAATTGTTAAAAACAGATTTTCGTTTTATCCTATAGTAGAGAGCACTGAAATTAGACCTCAAAATTCTGACTCATGAATGGCTAGAAGCAGAGACAAAAGAGTTATTACAAAGTTTCCACCCACTTGCCTCCTGTGGTTCTGGAGAGGAGGCAGGAACTTGGTAAAGACTCAGTTCCAGGAGGAATTCCTTTTGGGCAGCAGTCAAGGTCAAGCAACAAGTTCCATTGCTTGGGGATTGCTCTAGATGTGGTGAAGAAATTCAAATGCAAATTTTGCATATTGGGATGGCAAAGATGTTGTGTAATGTAAAAGATTATGCAGTACTTGTGATGGGGCACCTCTCATAAGAAGGATATTTTTTTCCAGTGTTAGACGTTAGTAGTCTTTATTTTTTTTCCTTTTTCCTTGGGGATTGAAATGGGAAGAAGGCTGGGACTCTGGTAGAAGAGGAGATAGGGAAAGAAGCTCCAAGTATAGCAGGGGTGGTGGGTTTCAAACACATGGTGGCAGGACACACAACTCCCCACGATGGAGGGGCATGCTAGAATGTCAATGGATTGTTGAAACAGTGATGTTTACAGCTTTGTATTAGCCTTGGGAACAAAGAGAAGAGGACTTTTTCTGGAAATCTAAATATACAAGAGGCAAAAAACAAACAAACAAAAATTCCAACTGAAATAGGAAAATATATTTTAAATTAACTTTTTAATTTCTCAATCGCCTCTATATTTTTGTAGAGGATATTTGGAAACCATAGCCTAAAGTTTTCCATAAATGCATAGGAAAAAATTATGTCTTTGTATCTTGTTCCTATGGATAATGTGATACAACATTTTCAACTGAATATGAATTCTGAATGGGAGGAGTCTGAATCTTTTCAACTCCCATTGATTAAATTTTTTCATAAGGTGGAAATATTCTGAGTGTTTTTATTGGTCTGTTTGTCAGCATTGGTTGAGAAGGCATGAAAAATGAAGTTGGTGAAAATTAAGTGTGTGAAGCATGGGAGCTTGGCTAGCATTTGGTTTTATGTATGTGTGTTTTTGTGAGAGTCAGTATCTCTATATAACTTGATTTAAAGTGTGGGGTAAAGGTGAACAAGTGCCTTAACTGGTGGATGGGAGACTTGTGGTTTGTTCTGAAATGTGCGTAAGGGTATCATGAACTGAAAATGTTTGGGAAGCCTGAGAGCTTTGTTTTAATGATCCCAGGGATGAGGTTTTACATTTAGTTTCACGTTGAAATTCTGGCTCTGCCACTTGCTAGCTTTGGGACATTGGACAAATTATCTTAACAGTCTATGTTTCAGTTTCCTCCTGGAAATAATTGTGGTATTGACCTTCTAGGGTTGCTGTGAGGTATAAATGAATTAATGTTTTTAAGGTGCTTAGAATACTGCATGGTCATAATGGGGGCAGTAAGTATGAGTTACTATGATCACTAGTACTAGTTCTGCTGTCATATTATTTAGCCTCCCAAATACTTTGCTTATAACATTTATTAGCCATCATTCACACTTCCGGCCACAAGGTAATCAGGTAAGAGAATGAGAATGATTAGTAAAAAAAAATAACCCCCAAGTTTAAGTTACTATGATTACTAGTACTAGTTCTGCTGTCATATTATTTAGCCTCCCAAATACTTTGCTTATAACATTTATTAGCCATCATTCACACTTCTGGCCACAAGGTAATCAGGTAAGAGAATGAGAATGATCAGTAAAAAAAAAAAATAACCCCCAAGTTGCATATGCCCAGTTGGTGACACTTTCTAAAGACAAACATATCAGGTCAAGCAGATTTGTTACAGGTAGGGGGATAAGTAAGTTTATGGACTCCTGGTAGGTTAAAAAACTTTTGGGAGTGATTCAGAGACCCCCAGATCTTGTGTGTAAATTTTAGATATATAAGCATGTGCTCATTTTTCTGGGCACAAGTCTCTGTAAATATTAAATTCTCAAAGGAATGAATGCCTCTCCCATAGGTATATCTATGCATATCAAGGCTGGAGTTTTCACTCAGACATAGACTTGTTCAGTGAAAGAGTCATCACTGGGCCTGGAAAACTTTCCCCCTTTCCTTTTCTATAGCACATACCATGATTGTTTAGGGAAAAACATTTCCTTTCTTTTTCCTCTTCTTCCATAGCTTCATTTCCCACCAACTCTTACACCTACCTGCCATTTCCTAAATGCCAGTGTGACTAATGAGTGCCAGGAGCAGCAGATGGGAAGGTAAGCTCTCCCTGTCTGCATTCATCTATTAGCCGGTAGGATTTCTTGTTCTTGCACATAACATTCCACTCATTTGATCACTAAACAGTAAGATATGATGTGAGAAGCATTTGTTCAATACAAGTGTCTGAATCAGAGATTACCCAGGACTCAGCTGAAAACATCACCTTGAATTTACTTACTGTTCTCAGTTAAACCTCAGGTGTCAGGCACTTTTCAACCCTACCTATGATACATTGAGCCCATGAGTCACCTCTTACATTTTGTCCCAGGCATAGCTATTGGAACTTTATTAGAATTGATGTAATTTTACAGTAAATCTACCCTAAGCCTCACCTTTAAAATTAGCCTCCTTATGCTACAGGCCTTATTAAATTTCTACCAAATTCATAAAAGAATCCATCCTTTCAATTGTGTAAGGGGCCCTGAATTGTGGTGGCCATGAATTCTCTAGAATGGTCAGCTCCCAATTATTCAGGGACTTGTTTTCAGGTCTGAAGATTAGTGGGGTCTTTAGATTGTTCTTTTCTTTCCTGAAGTAGCTTTCCTTTTGGTCATTTTGCTGCTCATTAGAGACTCCGCTAGGGGATGAGGGAAAAAGAAATAAAAATCAATTCTGTCTTTTTTAGAGGTAATGTATAACAAAATAAACTGACAGCGGAGAGATTGTGGAAGTTACTGGTTATAATGTGGTTTACAGGTATCTCCACATCAGCACCAAGACTCTCCTTATAGCTGTGGCAACACAGACATTGCCTATGTGAAAGAGTGATTTCACTTTTGTAGCCCCCTACATTTTACTATCCTCTTGACTGCCAATTTTTTTATCATAAAGTTGTGGTAATAAAAATCTAAGCACCAAACATAGGTTTGACATTTTTTAATGCTCTTTCTCTCTCTCAAGTCCCATTTCTAAGAAGTAATCCATTTCGGACATTTTTATTATTAGCTCTCCTATTGATGAGCTCTATTACTCTAAATAATTACACTTATATATCTCTGTGCTGGTTTGAAAGGATGTATGGACCCCAGAAAAGCCATATTTTAATCAAAATCCCATTTCATAAAGGTAGAATAATCCCTATTCAATACTGTATGTTTGAAACTGTAATCAAATCATCTACCTGGATGATGTGATTTAGTCGAGTGGTTGTTAAGCTGGATTGGTTGACAACATGTCTCCACCCATTTGGGTGAGTCTTGATTGGTTTACTGGAGTCCTATAAAAGAGGAAACATTGTGTGATTCAGAGAGAGCAGAGCAGAACAACATGACCACGAGAAGCAGAGTCCACCAGCCAGCGACATTTGGAGATGAAGAAGGAAAATGCCTCCCGGGGAGCTTCATGCAACAGGAAGCTAGGAGAAGAAGCTAGCAGATGATGCCATGTTCACCATGTGCCCTCCTAGATGAGAGAGAAACTCTGTGTTCACCATGTGCCTTCTCACTTGAAAGAGAAACCCTGAACTTCATTGGCCTTCTTGAACCAAGGAATCTTTTCCTGGACACCTTAGATTGGACATTTCTATAGACTTGTTTTAATTGGGACATTTTCTTGGCTTTAGAACTGTAGACTAGCAACTCATTAAATTCCCCTTTTTAAAAGCCATTCCATTTCTGGTATATTGCATTCTCGCAGCTAGCAAACTAGAGCAATCTCTATTACTGTATTGAACAACTTTAAGTAGTTAGAATTTAGTCCATTTTAACTTTCCTACTTCATCCGCTCTTCACACTCATTTTGATTTTATTTTTTTAGCTCTCCTACCAGTTACCTCCATAACTTAAAAGAGTAGATTTAACATTCTATTATATGTACACACTCACATATACACCACACTATAGCCAGTATTTCTAGCTTTCCATGTAAGGTAAAAAATTAGTGCCAATTATACATCTGTGCTTTGTTTGTGGAGTTGATCATAAGTATTTAAATTCCAGAACTTTGTATAAATATCATTCACTTGAGAACAAAATTGTGTGACTACACCTGTGGAGAAGGTAAATGTTTTCTTAGGTCAATAAGCCAGAGCCTGTGGAATAAATATATCTCTCACAGAAAATCTTACTTCCATCAATTGGTCTAAATCATTCCATATTTTAGTTTGCTTCATATATATAGTACAGTTTTCATATTTTTTCTGGAATTTCTAATTGTTTCTCATGTTGTTAAAAGAATGATAAAATTTTACTTTATCCATACATTCTGTTTGTTATGGAGAATCATTTTTCTTCTTGAAAATATCCTTTTTTCAGTCCTCTGTAGTTCTAGTTTAACTCCATTGCTTTCCCATCTTATTTCACAGCAGTCATCCTGGAATTTTTCCCACCTTATGCCCCTGGCTTAAACCATAGTTATAAAAGCCCAGGTAATAGTTTTAGAAGCTCAGTTCGCTGTAGAGTTCCACAAGTTATATATATATATATATATATATATATATATGTATATATATATATAAATAGATATATATATATTTTTTCCCATTGGCAGGCACCGGGAATTGAACCTGGGTCTCCAACATTGCAGGCAAATACTCTGCATGCTGAGACACTGTGGCCCTCCATACATTATATTTTTTCAGAAATGAATTGTGCAACATAAGGTGTCTGAGTACTTGCATGCCTAAAAATATTGGGGCTTTGCCCTCATACTTTGTTGATATATTGCTGGGCACAGAGTATGCTATGCTTATATTGTTTTTTTCCCTTATAAGTTTGAAGGTGTTTGCTGCATTGCCTTTTAAATCTAATGAAATCGAGTAGAAGTAGGATGACAATCTGTTTATTATTCCTTTATTAATAATGCCTTCCCCTTTTTTCTTGAAAGCTTTTACATTGATTTCCTCTATTCTAAGATGCTCATTCTTTTTTTTTCAGATTTTAATATCTCTGAAACCAGGATACATATTAGAATCAACAGTGTGTGACAGTTTCAATTGGCAGTGCTCTTTGTTTTTCTTTAGTAGTTTATAAAAGAATGTGTTCCACAATTGATACCAGTTTAGTTTCAATGAAATACATTATTTATTCATCATACTTGGTTATTAATGTTGATAAAAATTGGGTCAGCTGACATAGGTCCCTTATAAAGGTATTTAGGCTTGTTTTCTTACCAGGGCATTTGCGCTTTAGGTACATGTGTGAGCTTTTATTGACAGACTTCATTTCAGGGGACCCAGGTGGAGCAAGCAGGTAAGCACATGACCCCCCGCCAACCCCCAACTCTAGTACCAAATGGAAGAGGGCTTTATTCTGGAATACGTCATGACCCTGAGAAAAAAAGACCTGTTTTTTCTGAGGCAGGTCATTCAATATTTTAGAGTCATTTTACTCTATAGTCAAGGTTAGGGAATGGAACTTGGATATTAATTGTCAGTACTGTCCTCTAAAGAGTTTATCATCTTGATTTTTGCCTTTTTTTTTTTTTTTTCATTTTTAATCTGTATTCCATCTAATTGTCTTAGAGATTCTGAATTCAACCACATCCACCTGGCTGGCAGCATTTTTCTGTTAGTGTTGTTCTAGAGTTGGATTTCCTCCATCTTGGTTTGTCCATCAATATAATAATATTGGCCTTTGCTGCTGCTTCACTTAGGTCTAGATCAGAGTGTATCAATCTCGCTGCACATTAGAATCATCTGGGGAGCTTTAAAAAGTACTGATCCCTGAACTTCACCCCCAGAGATTCTGATACTTGGGTGTGACTTGTTTGAGGTGCAGTCAAGGTTAAGAGCTACTGGCCTACAGTAACTCTAAAATCTAAAACCTCAATGGGGAGGCTGCATAAAGTGTAGATTACAAGTACAGCTTCTGGAGTCAAACTGCTTTGTTTAAATCCCAGCTCTATCATTTAGAATCTTTCTGAACATATGCAATTAAATTTCTCTGTGCCTCAGATTTCTGCATCTGTAAATTGGGGCTGTAACAATATAGTAGCTCATAGTGTTGTTGGATGGAGTCAATGAATTAATATTAAACAATGTTTAGATCACAGCAAGTGTTACATAAATGAAAAATAAATAAAAACACCAGCTACGGAATGCTGTTCCTCCTAATTTTGAGTTCTCAGTTGCTCACTTTCCAACAGTTTGAACTCTACCTTTTCACTCTCACAGTTTCACTAAGTGTCCATAAGTATCCTATACCTCATACCTTATCATTTAATTCCTATTTGTCAGCATCCTTATTGTTCTAGCCCTGTTGTCATTCTGATGATGTAAATAACCATAAGTCATCCTTCAATTGTCTTTCCCCACTCTTTGCTTGAGTTATTGAATGCTGTTGAGAGAAATGGTGCCATTACAAATTCATGGTCTGGTACCCTTCTTAGATTCTCAGCACCACTCTGATTTTTTCCATGTGTCCCCAGTGGTTGTTTCTTTCCCCACAGTGATTCTTCCAAAGAACTTCCCTCTGCAAACTATTGCATCTCCTTTCCATTTCAGCAAACAACTTTGCCTTTCACTTCATTAAAAAGTTAGAGACTATCAGTTGAGGACTTCTTCATTCTACAGACAGACAATTAGTGCACTCAACCTTGCCTCTATTCCTTTCAATTTCAAGGAAGAGAAATACTTCCAGCTCAAAAAGAATTCACACATCTATGTTCTTAAGTATTCTCATTCCCTCTCTCTCTCTCTCCTGCGTTTTAACCTCTTCATCTCCTGTATCTAGATTCTTCCCCTTAACATATAAACACATTTCTTTTTTACAAAAAACAAAACCCCTGTGTCCTTCACTTCACAGCCAAGCTATTCAAAAGAACAGTGCTTACTCACTTCCTTCACTTCCACAACTTCTCGTACTCTTCATTCGGTTGAAATTAAATGTCTGTCCTAACACTTGAACAAAGTTCTTAGATGACCTAACTGCCAAATCTAATGAGCTCTTTTCAGTCTTCATCTTGTTGGTCTTCTCTGTGGCAATAAGCACAATGAATGCTTTGCTCCTTTGGCTTCTGGGACATTGTTCCCTGCTGGATCTCCTTCGATATTTCTTTTCTTTTTTTACATGGGCAGGCACCGGGAATCGAACCCGGGTCCTCGGGCATGGCAGGCAAGCATTCTTACCTGCTGAGCCACCATGGCCCACCCTCGATACTTCTTTTCAGTCTCCTCTGTGGGCTTCCCTTTTTGTCCACACGTTTAATACTGATGTGCCACAAGTTCTGACCATGGCTTTCTAATCCTGTGCATTTTCTCTGCTACCATATTCCAATACTGCTATATATAAGGTATGGCTCATGAACCTTTATCTACAGTCTAAAATTCACCCTGATCTCTACTTCTTTAGAGGTAGACCTTTCCCATCTGGAAGTCCTTAGGAACCTCAAACTCAACCTGTCTAAAATTGGACTCATTTTCTTTTCCCCAATCCTGTTTTCCTTTATGCATTACCAATTTTAGTGAATGGCAGATGTCAAACTCATTTTCAACTCATAATCTAGATTCTAAATCCTGTTGCTTCTAATTCTATAACTTCTCTTTTATCTGCCTCAATACTGTTGCATTCACTCATTTGTTTCTCCCAAATTTACTACAATTGTCTCCTAACTGATTTTCCTACCTTCAATCTTGCTTCCTACAATTCATCCTTCACAAAAGAATTCTTCCTAAAACTCATGTAAAATGAAGTGAATGTTTACCTCCTTTAAAATGAAGATTGAGTTTGTTTTATTCTTTATAGCATTTTAAAGAGTGATATGACCATTTGACCATGTCAGCTCACAGGGAACAGAGATCAAGCAATTGTTTTATGAGGATATAGTTCATCCTGCACTAAGGAAAGAGAAGCCAATTTTCCTTTTGCTAATGATTTGAATTGTTGAATTCCAGTTTTAATGAGCCACCAAGGTTCCTATTGTGACAGAAAAGAGTCTAATTTTCAGGAGGGCAAATATTTTTCTTTTTCTAAAGTTTTTTCTTTATAGTAACAAGAAGAGTGGTTCTTAGATTGTGCTTCCCAGACCAGCAGCATGATCATCACCTGGAAACTTGTTATAAATGCAAATTCTTGGGACCTACCGCAAATCTACCGAAACACAAATTGTGCAATCTGTATTTTAAAAAGCTGATAAGGTGATTCTGATGCAAGCTGAAATTTGGAACTTTCTAGCCTGGAACCTCTAGCCTGGAGCAATGTTTCCAATAAAGGGCATATTGACTAATTATTTGTTGAACAAAGGAAAAATGTGTGTACAAAGGGATGAAAGAGACTTGAGATTGTTGGGTTGCTATGAAAGACACTTGGAGGTTCCCAAGAATCTTGGTGAGTCAGAATTTTCTCCAGATAACCACTGTCTTCCTATGAGAGAGACTCCCAGGTTGCTTACACCTAGGACCTGAGTCCCTCAACTGTCTGGAGGGGGCCCATCTCTTCAATAGCTTGAAGCACTTACTTTTATAGAACTTTTAGATAACTTTAATTCTAAGAGCAGTCCCTGGACATCAGTCAAGAAGGTCGCAAGGAGCTTTGGCTTGTGAGCAGCAGTGAATAGTCTGAGCTGAACCAGTAGAGTAGACACCATCATTAAGCACGAGTGCCATTTGTGATTGTGCTAACCTGAGTCTGGCTGCAGCTTAGGATACATCACAGGTATATTAGCACAGACTAGACTCAAGCATATTTTCCTCACATCATTCTCACCTAATTCTAGATGGAACTACATTGTCAACATTGTGGTTCAGGAAGACAGAAAATAACCCATCTTAAAGGCTTAGATGGCAGAACAACCTGCAATCTGTGATTAAGTTTAGAAAATAGCAAGCATCGTTATGACCTGAATTGGAAGCACTGAAGACATATTCTCGTGGCTAAGAGACAAGTAGGTAGTGACTCTGATTCGGTGTTTGTAAGGCACACCAGTCTATTGTCCCTAACTGGTTTCCCCGAGAGAGTCATGAAACATGATCCACAAATCCATCCCTCTTGATATAGATTACTTAAAAAGGATGACCTCATTTCTAAAGGGAGAGTTGCAAACTCTGGACGGCATAGTAAATATAGTTGGGGGAGGTGCCCTGCTTGCAAGTTGTCATAACTCCCTACCACTGCTCTTAAGGAAAGTATTTCTCCTATTTCTCAGGGAAATAATTATAGAAAGTTGGGATTGGGTGGGTGGGGTGTGCTTCTCTGGTGCTGATGAGAAAGCATATAAACCTTAACTAAAGAATGCCACTGTGATACTTCACAATACCAGGTTCATGAGCCCAGTAAATGCTGAAAGGAAATGGGATGTCTCAGAGGCCCCCATGTTGAGGTTCTTGGCATCCTCAAAGTGATGACATTTAAGTCATCATTCTTAATGTCTAAACATCGTTGAGCAGGTTTTTGGCCAAGGAGAAAACTGGAAAGCTGTGCAAATCACCCTACTGAGTGTCTGTGATGTTAGTGAGAGACAAGCTGCATAGACTTGGTTCAGAGAACACTTACCTAAGGGAGCTTTAAACATATGAGGTGTTATTTAAGTCTACCTGGGACTGATATGGGCTAGAATTTCTAAATAAGGTCTCCATTCTGTTAGAATGAAATTGAGTACTCTTCCTAAAAGTGACCCTCCCCCCCCAAAAAAATTGTCCAGAGTAAGGAAGAAAAGGAAAGTGTAGCTCATTCCTGCAAAAGTTTTGCTTTGCCCACCCATCCATGGAAAGCTACCACAACAGCCAAAAACCCCAAATATAACTCTATGGACTTTCTTGGACTTTCTGGGAGTTGAACGCTGGTGTTACTTGCCACAGGTTATCTGACACTGATGAGGCAAGCAGATCCCAGTAACCCAATGAAAGAGAACACACTGCTCAGCCTGTTCTCATTGGTGTGGTCCAGAGCACTATAACAAGGAAGGTACTCTAGGCCCAGTATATCTAGGGGAATTGGGGGTATAAGGGAATGCCATGAGTCTTCCCTGTAAAATTTCAGAAGGGATCCATGCGAGTTTGTCTTTTGAGTTAAAATTTCTCCCTGAACTACTGGGGCCTCTGAGTAAGGCAGTAGGGCAGAGAGAAAGACTTTGGCTTTCTTAGTGACTGTCACAAGAGACCATTGTATTCTGATTGTTCCATAAAAAAAAGTATGTGTCTTGAAGGCTAACCCTACCTAGGTCAGAATTAGTTAACTGTTAGAACAGAATTTCTTGAAATGAGGGTGGTTGGTGGTCAGTGGTCGAAGACAATGAGTTACAACCAGAACTTGGAGGCAAGTGTTTCCTGTTTAAAATACCAGCCCAGCAGTCTTAGAAGCATGAAAACTCAAGGGGTCGCCATGTCTTTCCTGTTCATGTTCTGTGCTTTGATGTCTACAGAGAATCCAAGGGACATGCCATGACTCCTTACATCTTTTCTAGATATTGTACCTCCCGGACCCCTCAAATTAAGTGCACGTGCTTTGATTTCAGGAACTTCACAATATCCAAAGAGTGAAAAGAAATGGAGAAGAGAACTTTAAGCCAAGAATAATGCTTTTTCTCACCATGATTGAAACATGGAATATGTTCAGGCTGAGAATACAAATAGAACTGAATGACCCCAATCATTTAGATAAAGGTCTAGAAATATCTCATTGTATGATGTTAAGAAGAGCCTGAGATTGAATAAATAAATGAGTTGCCAGGTAGTGGCATAACCTCTGAATATGTGTAATCCTTTTGTGTTCCACACTAGGATGGTGAGTAAGACAGAGTTCTGAGAAACTAATCCTGTGACTCTCTGCTCAAAAAGACTTCAGACATCATGGCCAAAATCCATGCACAGTACATAAGGCCTTCTAAACTCTGAACAATCTCTGCAGGCTTAGGTCTCATTACATTTGTCACTCCCCAAACAATGCCTGGCCCCTGGTGAGAAGTCAATACAAAGGCATGTGAGATAAAGCCTTCAGTATGGATAATACCCAATTGTTGACAAAGCATCTAAGCTATGCAGCCTTTCTCACTCTCCTCCTTCCCTGGATATAATAGTTATCATTACATAATTCTATAACAGCACCCACAAAACTTTGACCTCTGTTTTCAAGGACCATATCATTCCACTCTAAATTCCCCAAACCTAGCAGAATCCCAGGTATTCAGGGATTACGCAATAAATATTGAATGCATGAGTGAATGAATGAATAAACAAGAAGCTGAAATACAAGGATATGTTGTACCTTAAAGAGTATATTACAAAACCAAGACTTGGACTGAGAATTTAATATAAAAATGTTAGCCCCTGCTCTCCTCAAATCCCCACCACAAATTCTATGTTACATGAGTTCTTTTCTTTTTTGTTTTGCATTGAATATCTATAGCTATATATAAAGTGAACGCCTGGTGAGTGGGTGGATGGTGGTTTTCACTCTTATTTGGTGGAATGTGAATATGTCAGAATCACAGAAAATAGAAAGAAAGAGGTTTATGCAAAGCTGTCATTCTCAGGCCTGTTTTTTAAAAATCTGAGATGGTGCCGAGATGGTTCAAACTTAATATTCACATCCATTTTGTCACATCAAATATGATCATTAGCAAAGTGTTTGAATGGTAGCTATTTCCTGACTGACAATAGCCATCCGGTAGTACCCACTTCCCCATATGCCTGAGATTGATACAATTCAGATGGTCTGGAAAATAGTGGGAGGAAGGAAGTAATTTAAAATGAAGGGGAATCTGGGTGGAAGGGATAGGCACCATTTTTATCTCACACAAGAATATACCTATACCTATTTTCTTGAAAGTCAAGTATGGGAAAAAGGTACTATTTTTAAATCTATTTTGTATCCTCAAGTTGGCATGTATTCACCATAGAAAGAGTGTCAGGAAAGCCTACTTGTCTTCAAAATAAGCTTAGGCTGGTAAATTAAGAAAACAGGAAGAAATCAGCTCTGGAGTACCAGGGATGTGGAAGATGTTGGAAAGTCAACAGTGATAAACTCCAGATTCAGTATTCTAAGCTACATTTCACACTGGTCACTTGCCCCCCATCCACCCCAAGCAACACTTCACTGTCACCAGCAGCACCGTTACCATATGAGTTGGGAGAGGGAGGTGGGGATAGGTGGAAGGAAGATTAGGCATACAGGATCTCTAAGCAATACACAGGCTTCTTGAGCAGCAATTTCACTTAGAAAGATGGAGCAGAAGAAGGTGCTTGGCAATAATTTGTGAATGCTGAGGATCCAAAGTGAGAATGCTACAACTACATTTCTAATTTTAAGAATAGCTAATGGCAGAAACTGACTGGCTGTATCAAAAGTCAGTCCTGTTCTTTCTGGGCATTCACCTAGATTGCATTTCCCAACCTTTCCTCACACATTGGTGGGGTGTACGGTGAGTTATAGCAAATGGAATATGGACAGAAGTGATTGATGACATTTTCCAGGACTGCTCATGATCTACTACCCTCCCTTCTTTCATCTATAGGTGGATGTGCCACTAGAAGAGGGAAGTGCTCCAAGACAGATAGGGTCTGTGTCTCTATAAGCACTGCTTATAAGGTGGCCTACCAGGCATAACACTTCCACTCCCAGCCATATGTCATTCTATAAAGTCACTGGGATTTGGGAGTTTATCCTTTGCAGCAGATATGCAGCTGCTTCCATACCTTTTGCAAAAATGAACCAAGGATGGTACAATGGTGGTTCAGTGGCAGAGTTTTCGCCTGCCAGGCCAGAGACCTGTGTTCTATTCCCAGAGTGTGCCCATGCAAAACAAAACAAAAAACAAACAAAAAAGAACTATTTTGAGTAGGCCACGGTGGCTCAGCAGGCAGAGTTCTTCCCTGCCGTGCCGGAGACCTAAGTTAGATTCCCGGTGCCTGCCCATGCAGGAAAAAAAAAAAAAAAAGAACCAAACTGTCTCACATGCCATGTCCTCCAATGCTCTCTGTCAGTCTCAAGAGCATTTCTTGGGGCTCCTTCCCCCATCTGGGTCATACCAACACATTATTCATTCAGAATATCCAAACCTCACTTGTGACTAGAATAATAATGCCATTTAAATAGCTAAGAAATCAACAGAAAGATTTTTTTTGAAAGGGTATAAAGAATTGAGGGGACATAATGAGCAACACTTTTAGTCATCGTGGCATTCTATTTTCATTGAGTCACACATGTAATTTTAATTAAATTGCCAGGTCCAAATGCACGGAGGCTTCCTCATGGTTCTTGAAAGCCCTGGGATTTAACTAGGATAATGGCAGAATTTAAACAGCTTTGGGCTCTCAATTTAAAGTTGGGATGTGAAGTGAGGCTGTTAAACAAATAAATAGACAAATGTTGAATCTCTGTATTTGGAGTATAAACATGGGGGTTGGTAGTTGGATAAGCATTGGAAAGAACTTAAAATCAAGATGCTCAGGGGCAAAGAATTTCTTCAAGATCTTGTTGCATATTTGAATCTTAAGATAACCACACAGCCCTTTTACCCAAGGGATGAATTAGGGTGTAGAACTTCAGTCCAGGTCAAGAGAATCTTTAGAAGAATGATGGCTACTGCAGATGCATTATACCCATCACTTGCTCTGTGCCTAACTTCTGTTTCCTCTACCCAAGGATGAAAGGGAGGTTCTTTCTTCAGCAAAGATAATCTCCTGGATCACTGCATTTCCTTGTTTTTTTACTTGCCTTGGGGCATTCTGACTATGGAGGAAATAAAAGGATAAACTAAAGGGTATAATTACTTATGATTAGAGGAAAAGAATGAGTGTACCTGCACAAGGGAGTTGATGATAATCATAATGCTAGGCTTTGGGAACACAGCCAGCTAGTAGTTCTCATCTGGATGGCCAGGGTAGAGGAAACAAAATTCTCTATTTTCACCCTTCCTTAGATTAGTCAGTGAGCTGGCAAGGACAGAAAAACACACCCCAGGTGACTCTTCCCTGCCTGATTTTGAGGAAAAGTCTCCTGAGTGACTGAAATGTCTTGATCCAGTGCACCCTGGTTTGAGATTTCCAGGCCATGTCCTTGACCTGCATTTCTTCCCTCCTTTGATGTCTTTTTTTGAATTCACTTTCGGGTTAGGGTCCTGCTCCTCCCATATATATCCCTCCATTGTGCATTGTGTCTGGCAAGTTTCCAGCTAGCTTCTTTTCTTTTCAACTTGGAGAGACCCTTAGCAATGGTATTACCCCAAGATGGAAAGAAGATCCCTGAGTCACAGTTTGAAGAAATTTCCCCACAAAACTTCTTGTCATAAATTATTTTATAACATCCTCCACCCCCATTTACTGAGTCAGTACATTACAAGTAGAGCATTTTAGTTTTAGTTTTAGTGTACACTTTTGTAATAGTCAAATAAGATAAACTTGGCTCTTCTTTTTACCTTTATCCCTATTTATCCCTTGATTCACTAGGTACTGTTTCTTAGCAACATGATTTTGGAAGGAAAAAGATTGTTTCAAGTTGGTACTGCAACCTGAAAATGCTCTTTCAGATGAACTCTGTATTTCCTAAGAAGCTTTAAGATTTTCTCTATTTCTCACTGGAGTCTTTTGAATTATTCTCTCTCCTTGATTTGAGCATAGGTCAACCTCTCTACTTGTTTTTCTCTAACTACTTCTCTTACTTAATTAGACCCAAGATTCTTATCCTAGCTGTGTTAGCTTTATTCTTTATAATTTGCTTTTCTTAATTTATCCTCCTTTCAATTTCTTTCTTTTAGACATCTCCCTCTTTTTCCAAGTTAGCATTAACCTGTACCATTCTTCTATTGGCTCTCCATGGATGTCTTGCATTTTTGTACATCTAACAAGCAGAGCTACTGATACATCTTTGCTCTATACCGCCTTTTCAAAAATGTCTGTATGAACAAACAGCCTTGGAAGCAAAGATAGTGTTTTTCTTTAGAGCAGAGATAAGTTTCATTTGCTATTTTGTGTAATAAGGGTAATATCTCTCTCAAGGGCAAAGATTAGATGGGTTGCTTGAAGTCCATAATAGATGGGGTGTCCTAAACTCAGGGTTCCTCAGCTGTGACAAAAGTCAATGCATTAACAGCATTCATCTCCATGAGACTTAGGAGACTTGAGGAACGAGCATGAACATGAATTTCATGCTACCTGCTGTCAATAATTAAGTCTTTTGATTCTGAACCAGGAGTCACATGTCTTCTGCTAGCATCCATAAAACTGTGCCAGGCTAACTTGTTAACTTGCAAATAGGGTAAAATCTTGAAACCTTCACAGTTTTTGACATATATCACCTTCTGAATCTTCTCAGCTCATCATCAGTCAGCATCTGTAAGTACCCATGTTTATATGTATCATGTATAAGATACCTCCTTCTTTAAAAAAAAAGTTATAAAACAACAATTCACCTGCAATTCACACACTCAATTATCACTGTATCCCAAGTGTTTAGTACAGTTCCTTGCTCAAAACAAATAATTATTGAATGATTGAATAGATTTAAAGTTGAGAAAGAATTCTGGATGATCTGGAAGATAATTATCAGCCCACTTATTCCTCCAGCTACTAGCGATATTCTCAATATTTAAAAAAGAAGAGAGAGAGAGAGGAAAAAGTAGAAGAAAGTCAACATTGACCACAGGTGTACAAAATAGCAACCCAGATCTAGTAAAATTTTCCCCATTAGTGAATATTCTGGTTTCAACAAGAATGTGTAGTGGCATCTCATCCCTACCAGTCAAGGATTAGGGTTTTGCTGCTCTCAACAAATGTTTTTGACCCATCACCATGGTGATATCATCATATATGGCAATTTAAAGACTCATACTTGAGCATCTCATTCAATATAATTTTTTTTGAGTGTTTACTCTTTGTAAGAAGTACAAGGTCCTTTTGATTTAGACATGTAAATATGCAAATTTTGATACAAAATGCAATAAATTATATCATATAGTTGAAAGACTGCAGAGCACAGGGATAATCAAATACTCACAGGAATTGGGAAGAGGCAGGGTTTGCACAAGACCAGTTTTGACATCCCAACTGAATTTGGGGGCCTCTTCCATTTTTGTTTTACAACTTTTGGCTTCTTGTGTCTTGAGTTCACCAAATGGATGCAATAATCCATTCCTTTTCTCTCTGTTCTGGAAGCCTACCTCAGCTTTTCTTTCCAGCCTTTGGTTCCTATAAAAGCCTTTGATTTGGTTTCTATCTCTCCTTGAGTTTCATACCAGGCACCTTATTTTCATTTTTAGCCCTGGCTTTCTGATGCTGGACACACAGAACCTGTTTGCTCTGGTGAAATCCGATGCAATCTAGGTTAGGGTATCTGGGCTTCTAAAAGCCCCCCACGTAATTCTAACATGAAGACGCGTTTGAGAAATCATGTTCTAGGGTCTTCACCAACTCCACAAATTCTAAATTGAAATGGACTGTGTGTATCTGTCAGCCCACTTTAGAGCCTGATTTTGGCCCGGTTAGTTTCTTACCACCTTAGCCTTTAACCTTGTCCTCCGATTTGACTTTCCTGGAGAATAGGGGTGCCCTGAATAGGACTGTGTGTTACTCTTATTAAGAGCTAACAATGAAGTTCTGAGATAGAATTGGAAGCCAGACTCAGAAGGTACGGAGAATCACAAGTGAAATTGAATCCTAACCTCTGTGCTTCCTAGACACAGCGAAGAAGTAAAAGAAGAGGGGAAGGAGAAAGAATTGTGGCTTTACACCTCTGCTAGTAGAATAGCATACTCCAAGAATGGACAAAGTGCTAGAGGTTGCTGTGGAGCTTGACACTCCCCACAGAAAACAAAACAAAAACTTCCCTGCCCAAAATGGGAGAGGAGCACTTTTCTCAGAGAGTCTCCGCAGATACTGTGGTGGCTTCATGGACTAAAGGTGTACCCTTGCCCCGACAAGAGAAACATTGGGCCCTTTATTTTTGCAGCAAACATCACAGTCCTTTTATGTGGGGCGAGACATCCAGTGGTTGATATGCCCAAGCAGAAGAAGCCCACCCATTTCTTCAAATATATAGCTATAAATCCATTACACTCTTACATTCCAAACATAGAACTTATATCTATAGCCAAGCATCTAAATTGAAATTAGATTGCAGCAGTCAGATTTAAATTTCAGTTCCTTAGGCTTCCAAAAGGGAGATAATCCAAACGCCAGAGAACTATCATTATATGGTGGTATTTATTTGGTTACCCAGGCACCCCTAGAAGCATTAGCTTGGTGATCCCTTGCAATTTGTTAGTGAAATGTTGGTTGGGTTGAATGATCCCTGGCATTCCTAACTTCTTGCAGCTATAATCTGAGACCTGGGGCCTACCTCATTGATAACAGTGATCAATTTATTGGCTGATTCATTAAATCAAAAAATATTTAGTAAGCCCTATGCTAAGTCATAGGGATAGAAAGATAAGAATAAGGGGGAAAAATCACAATTTTAGTGAGCTTACAATAGGGAGACATGCAGTTACAGTTTCAAAACATTTAAAAACAGAGGCCTTCTTGGGAAGAAGCATAAGTGTGTATAAAGGAGGCAAAGCTCCTGTCTGCTAAGGGTGAGGAGAGATTCGAGTCAGGAGAAAAGATATGGCCACCAGCATAGTTTTGCAGGATTTAGTAAGAAATTGTCAGTTGAAAAATGTTGAGGAGAATATATCAAGCAGCAGGAATTACATAAGCTAAAGATATATGAAACCGTATGGTACAAATGATACATAGAGTTTACAATATGTATGTAGAAGGGGAGCACTGATGAGAAAGAAGCAAGAAAGGAGCCAGGGGCAAATTCAAAGGGCCTTTGTCCCCAGGCTAAAGAGTTTGGACGTTATTCTGAAAGCGATAGGGAGATTTTAAAACCGAGAGTGCTTTGACCAAGTTGTGCTTTTGTTTTATCATTTTTTTTTTTTTCCTAGAAAATTTTCAAATACCTGGGAGTGATAGCTGTTGAGGGGCTGAGACTGGTTAATTTGACAGGTGATAAGGCCTTGACATATATCAGTGGTAGGATTTGGAGATGTGAGAAGATACTTCTGAGAACTCACATAATAACTGATTGTTTGGCGGTTGAATGGGGAAAAGAATGGGGTTTTGTATTTTGGCTTAGGTGTTTGGTGAAGGAGGTGATGCTCCAAACAGGGAACAGGGCAAGGGTAGGGAGGGGTGGGGAGAGGAGGGAGGGGCGGGGGGTGGGGGGAGGATGGGGATGATGAATGGGTTTTTTAAATGGGGTGAGTTTGAAGTGCCCTTGGAGCCTAAAGGAAAATGTCTGATGGATAGCTCTGTGTACACGTCAAACTTGAAGCACAATCTAGGTTAAAGATATAAATCGGGTTAGAGCTGGAGCAGATCAGATCTTCCAGGAAGTATATGAAAGGCTCAGAGTCAGAATTCTAGACCAGTGTTTCTCAAATTTTAATGTGTGTACAGCTGAGGATCTTGTTAAAATGCAAATCATTATTCAGTAGCTCTGGGGTGGGGCCTGATATTCATTAGTTCTAGCAAGCTGCCAGGTGATGCTGATTCCAGAAGTTTGCTGACCACACCTTGAGTGTTAAGGCTCTAGAAAACTAGTGTTTAGGAGACAGGCAGATGAAGAGAAGTCCACACAAAAAAAAGACTAAGTAGAAATAGCAAAGATGTAGGAGAAGAGGGAAGGAAAGAAGGGGTATTATATTGGGATCCAAGGGAAGAGAGTGTTTCATGTTAAAGACAATGTTCAATAAAGTTAGAGGTTGCTGGAAAAATAGAGAATTTGAAGGTAATTTTGGACTTTGGTGGGGCAAGTTTTATATCATGGAGGGGACGGGGCCAAATTGTAGTGGGAAGCCAAGTAAATGCAAGATAAGAAAATAGAGATGGCAAGTATAGACTTTTTTATTTTAAAAACTGCAAAGCACAAAACAAAAAAAGCACAAACAAACAAAACTCTTGCCAGTTATAAGAAAGAAACAAATTAGGTGATAGTGTAAGAGGGACAAAGGGTTCAGAGAGCATTGTTGTTGCTATTTTTAAGGTAGAAATGACATAGGATTTTGATAGGCAGAATACTGAACCCAAAAGATATCTACATCCTAAACTCCCAGACTTGTGAATGTATTACCTTATTGGCAAAAGGGACTCTGTACATGCGATTAAATTAAGGTCTTGAGCTGAAGCAGAGAGAGTATCCTGGATTATCCAGGTGGGCCCAATGTAATTGCAAAGGTCCTTATAAGGAGGCAGGAGGGTCAGAGCCAGAGAAGGAGACCTGCCTACCATGCCAGAGATTAGAGTGAATCTATTGCTGGTTGTAGATGAAAGATGACATAAGCTGAAAGTTGTGAGCAGTTTCTAAGATCTGGTAAAAGAAAGGAATAGATTCTCTCCTACAGTCTGTAGAGGAAATGCAGTTATGCCAACATCTTGATTTTAGTCCAGCGAGACAGACTTCTGATCTTCAGAACTGTAAAATAACAAATTTGTGTTGTCATAAAACACTGAATTTGTGGTAAGTTGTCACAGTATCAGTGGAAAACTAATACAAGGATTAATATGCTAAAGAAAAGAGTCATAGCAGAATTAGGATGTGTTATCTCAAAGAAGAGAAGGGGAGATCCAGCAAGATGTAGCTACTTTGGAGGTACCAACCATTTTCTTGAAGAGATTACATTACTTGTGAGATACTGGACAGAACAACTGCATGCCACCCTCTCACCTCACCCTCTATGAAGTTTGCTGAGGGTATATATCAAACCCACTCTTGGCACCATCACGGAGAGGAAGCACCTTTGCTGCTTTATCCAGCTCTGTCATTCCCAGAGCAACTGTGACCCAGCCTAGTTTTCTTGGATGACTATGCCAGACTTTTTGTGAACAGTGGTCATGATGGTTATTTACTTCCGAGGAAGAAGTGAGAAATTTCCTTGCAGCAAATTATTTATGAAACAAAAGATAGGGCCAGGAAGCTTAGGCTGTAAGTAGGAAAGAATACAGACTGTGGGGATCACAGATCTGGGTTCAAATCCTGACATCACTAAGTACCACCTTGGAAGAGGAACTTAATACCTCTGAGCCTGTTTCCTTGTCTGTAAAAGCAGGGTCAAAATGCCACCTTTGGGAGGATAAATTGAGGTAATATGTGTAGGATATCTAGATACATGAAAAGTAGGCAATAGTGTTGGTTCTGTAATGCATTTTAAATGCTTTCAGGGAAGAGTGTTTTGCTTATGACAGGTGTGGTAGCTGCTTCTCTGTAACTCAACACTGAAACTGTATCCTCCAAATAATCTCAGAATTAGGTTGAGCTCTATTTGGTAAGTGAGAAATGAGGGTGGGAGACATCTCAGCTTTCTTAGCCTCTTTCTCTTCCGAGGGTTCCTGGGCTGAAACCAAAATTGAGATATATAACTTCGTTCTTTAAACCCTTTTTTTTTTCTACCTCAGTTTATGCCGCCTAAAAGCTCTCTACTCTTCAGCAGGTTCATGTTATAAGGGAATTGCTTCCTTGCAGCTCCCCCAGACTCTGCTAAAGCTCTATGTGGGAATCCAGGCTCAGGTGATGCAGGAAGCTGCCACGCCTCCTGGTTTCCATGGAGATCCTGTTTGATGCCAATAGCAGCAGGAGCGGAAATGGAGCATTTGTATTTAAATGAGGGAAAGAGGAGGGGAGGATACAGGGTTATGGAGAATGAAGGAAAACCTGTAGGTGTTCAAGGACTGCAAATGGGGAATGTTAAAGTCCCATTGGATTACTCAATCACCTCACGCTTACAGGAGAAATCAGAGGAGGCAGCAGGGGGGCAGAGGGGTGTTTATTCTTTGTGTGAGAAAAATCTTCTAAAGACTCATTTCTGATTTCAGGGTGTCAGGGACAGAATTCCCTAAGGAACCCCTTTCCTTGTTGTGTGGCTCTTGGCAGGTAGAGCTGCTCAGCTTCATTTCCAAGAAGCTGGGATGAGTTTTATACTTCTCCCAGTGTCTCAAGTCTTAAAGGCTCATTGTTGTTTGTAAGAGGGGCCACACCTCTATTTTTCACTCTCTACCCTATTCCCCTGCAAAATGATTAAATAAAAGCTCTAGAGATGTGAGATCTGAAAGCTTTGGTCTCTGGATTACCTATTATTTATTGGCTGAATCTCTAGCAAGAGGCTGGGGGAGGGAAGAGGAAGTGGTTGGGCAGAATATATGCTGAGATTGAATTGCAAGAGAGTTCAGATGATGTCAGTTTGACCTAGTGAATGTTAACTGTGGCTGAGCGACTGCATCCTCAGAGAGGATGGAGTGCAGAAATCTCCATGAGAGGATCATTTGCTTCTCTAAGCTATTAGGCAGGTGGCTCTGCTGATCTCTGGCTGCAACTCCCCAGAGTGCTGGAGGGATCGAGGCTTTCTGTTATAGTGACTTGAACTTTTACCTATTGCCCTAGATAACTGCAGGTCCCGTGGAGTTTGTACAAAAAAAAAGGAAGACTTTGGAGTGGGGGAAAGACATTATAAGCTATCAGAGTGCCTGCCAGTCTTAGAAAGTGAAACCATTTAAATTTAATAAACATTTTCTGAAGTCCCCTGTGAGGGAAGTATGTGCGAAATGAGTAAAATCCTCTTTGCCTTCAAGGTGCACACACTCTGGCGAAGCAGATATGTTCATAATTAACAAATAGTTCTGGACAGTATGCAGTAAATATCATGCAAACTCAAAGGAAGGTGAAAGTAATTGTGAAACAGGAAAGGAAAGGATAGTTTATATTATTGCCTCTGACGGCTAGTCTCAGGACAGGAAAAACAGCTATAGGGATAGAATACAAAACAAATCTAACAAGTTGCCTATTTGATATAAAATGCCAATTCTGTAAAATTGTCTGACAAATGACATAGTGTGCTGATTTTCCTATATTTTTCTCTCTGATGACATTATTTTTATTTCTGAAATTTATAAGACCCTTTGTGTTGGTCCTGGTTTGGTCTTTATTCCATTTTTACCATTTGCTAAGCCACAATATTTTGGACTTAGAGGTTCAAGGTTCCATTGAAAGATAGACTCAAGGGCTAGAACAATGAGAAACACTGCTTTGATAAGTGTATAGGTTCAGGCAAATTAAGAACCATATAAATCTGAAAGTTATTGAGGAACTCGCATTGTTGAGAAAGATTGAAATAAAGGAGGTATTTGTACAAGCCTGAATTCCTTTTCAGAGGCATCCAGCTAGGAGTGAAGAGACAAGTAACAGAAACACAAATATTGGAGACATTTTTTAAATACTGATCACTTGTGGCCTGAGTTTAATGCAAGTTGTTTTGTTATTAGCCGATTAGTTTTCATTCCAAAATTAGGAAAAAATTCAGGAATAAATTAAAGGACATGAAAACCAAAGGCTAATTCCTGGTTTTAAGTTTTTGGATGGAAGGCACAGGAGGTGAAAGTATTAAAGGAAGGCAGTTGTTTCTTAGAAAGGAGAGAAAAGGACAATGATTTGTGTCATTTGTAGTCTAGTTTGTTGGCGCAGTTTCTTGTGTCATTGAGATATTTGTTACTTAGGGTTTCTTTTTAAAAGCTTGCTCAATATTGAGGAAAATATCTGCAGTAAAACATCTTCCCAGAGGTTTGGCAATTAGCAGAATATTAGCAATTTTTGGATTAAAAAACCCTTTAAAACACAGAATTCCAAGAATCTACTTATTTCATTCAATTTTTAAAAATTCTCACAGTTACATGGAAATGACAGAATCCTTGGTTTCCTAATTTATTTAGGGCCAAGATGCCAAGTTTTTAGATAATTGACTAAAACCTCCTGGCTTCCTTAACTTCAAATAAACACCCACAGACACATTGGTACCATATTCATCCAAACACAATCAAAATGTATTTAATACCTTTTTTGTGGTGGCAGTAAATATGGCATGATGGTTCTTAGAAGTGAGTTTGGTTATGCAATGAGTGTTCACTTGGAATCACTAACAGCTTGGGGCAAAGTTAAGGGAGACAAAACAAAAACATGAAAGAGAAAAGGAGACATAAATAACAGAAAGATGATGAGGAAAACAAAAAGAAATAGAGAAAGAAGCGATTAGGAGAAAGAACTCAATAGAACAGGATCTCTTAAACACATAATGAATAGTTTAGGACTCTCCTCTCTATTCTCATCTTGATTTAAGATAGAACTTTTAAGAATTAGAAAGGATCTGTTGATAATCTGGTCCACATTTTCCTTTCACAGATGAAAAAGCAGGGAACAGGAGAGGATGGATGATTTTAATATTGGATTAGATTAGAAATCAAGCTAACATTAGAACCCAAGTTTTCTGACTCTCAGTCCAGTGTTTTTTCTACTACACTATTTCTTATACCTATCATAGCTAGCTGAATCCAAAGCTTTTTGGGATTTAAATATCCTCCCACTTTTCCTTTAACATTTAACAATAATTTCACATTCACATTGTTTCTTTGCAGCTTGCAAAATTTTATTTAACCATTGTATCATTTCTGAGAGAAGTAAATATCATCTATAAAATGACCCACATGAGACTTATATCGTTTGGATTTATTTTGATTTGATTTATGTTTGTCTTTTTTATGCACAAATATTTATCCAAATCTTTTTTGTGAAGTACAAAGGAGAATTAAAAATTAATATGTTACATTGTTTCTACTCATAAGAACTTATTGTGCTTTAAGAAAATGAAGCATATACAATTAGGAAGGATGAACAAACTAACAAGAAAGGCAAACAAGAAAGAGGTGATAACATGGATGGCAAAAAAAAATGGCAATTTGTTACCATGGGTGACAATAGTTAAGTTTGATGATGATTCTAGACATTTATGATAGAGAAGGCACACCTCCAGTTATTTCTGTAAAAAGTTCTCTTTGAAGCTGATGAATTCAGTTCCCAATAAAAGATCTAGGACTGGTGAGGAATTGGAGTGCCTTCTCCACTCCATGAACTGCATTCTCAGAGGCCCCACAACCAAGACAGGGTGGTTTCAATCACTCCTGCCCTGCAGTCATCACTGACACTACTTGGCAGCCAGCCTGCCTCTAATGGAATGTGTCTTACAGCTGGGAATTAGGTCATCAGTAATTCACTTAATAGCATTTTATGAGCTGGGCTCTGACACAAGAGAGCGATCTGGCCTTACCAGCAGGAGCTTTCCTTGATGTGAAGGGAAGCAGAGAAAAAAATAGATCATCCTGAGTAATCATACATTGCATTTCCAGAAAATGATGAGTAGAGATGAGAAAACCTGGATATTCTTCAGGCTTCTTTTGTGATCAGGTCATCTAAATGATCTTGGGCAAGTCACTTCCCATTTTTAGACTTTAGGTCTCATCCAACTCTAACATATTATCATTCTGAATCTAAGGGACTCTTTGTGGATAGAAAATGCAGGTTTGTCAGATCATCCCCTTCTTCTCTGATGATTCTCTAAAGATAGGAAGATGGATGCCCCTACACTTCTGCCAGTAGTATGTAATGAAAAGAAAAGCCCTGATTTGCACGTTTGCCAATTTCCACGGTGCACATTTTCCTGACATGGATGATTTCAAGCTATCAATTGTTTAACAACTGCATAGAAAAATTTCCAAAAATTGAGCATTTGGCTCTTCTGAGTCAGTAGAAGCCATTATAGCATACCACTGCTTTTCCTCCACCATGCTTTGCATGCATGGATGGACACATGGTTAGATTGTCCACACACAAACATATGCTCTATATGTATCCTTGTTTTGGCTTTGGATAAAAAGATACTCAAAACTTGTCTTCTTTGATTCTCCTTAGCTGTTATTCTTATCATTCTCAATTCTCATTACATGTCCATACTCATAGTACTTCACATGAATTTCCATTTCTTCCACCACAGCTCAGACAGCTCCCAGGGATGTTCAGGAAGCCATTTGACCATTGTTTTATTTTCCCCTGATCCCTAAGGACCTCACATCCTTCTTATTGAGCAACCCAATATGTATCTCATGAATTGTTCAGAAGGTTCACGGATATACAGGGCTTAGAAGTTGAAAGAAAATCACTAGAGTCCTTCCTCCTTTTTGCTTGATGTAAGAGATGCCCTTCTTCTGAATCCTGGAAATTTAATATGTAAAATCCTCCAATTCCATGAAAATTGAGATGATTGGGTATAAAATCAGCACCTAGAATCATGATGGATAGAATTATTACTGAGTTTCCTTTTATCATGTCAACCGAATAGCATGAAAAGAAAATATTCAATTAACTATCTACTGAACATTTATTACATGGACTTAGCACTGCAAAGTATTACGAAATATATTAAAAAGCATAAATTGGGATACCAGCCTCAAATTTCTAATCTAGCTGGGGAGATAAGATTACCATGCACAAATTAATGAAAACCAATTAAATGCATTTTATAATCAAGTATTCAATTATATGGCACAAATTCTAAATGTAACAGGAGTTTAGAGAAAAGTAAAATTACTGGAAGCAAGTTTTGTCTAAGTAAACTTGATGGCAGTAAGGTTTTAACCTATCCTTGATGTATATAATTTTTATATAATTGAGGTGATGGTACAAGACAAGACAAGCTAGGGGGATTGCATTTAAAGGGCTGGTACCAAGAAATGCGGAGTGGGGGGGTGGCGGGTGTAGAAACAAGAGGAAGTAGAAGGTGAAGGAAAAAAAAAAAAAGAAACTCCTGACCTAACTCTGGCATGTGTGTGTGGGATGAGAGATTGAATGTATAGACAATGGTCAGATCCCAAATGATAATGGAATGCAGGAACTCAAACCGCAGCCTCTGCAGCAATCAGTCCAGAAGGTTCAGACCTTGGTTAATGATTGTCAACTTCCCAAATTTTTGCCTCAAATTCCAACTCAGGACCAACCGTGTTCTAGTTTGCTAGCTGCCGGAATGCAACACACCAGAGACGGATTGGCTTTTAGTAAAAGGGGATTTATTTTGTTAGTTCTTCAGAGGAAAGGCAGCTAACTTTCCACTGAAGTTCCTTCTTACGTGGAAGGCACAGGATGGTCTCTGCTGGTCTTCTCTCCAGGCCCCTGGGTTCCAACAACTTTCCCCGGGGTGACTTCTTTCTGCATCTCCAAAGGCCTGGGCTGAGCTGTAAGTGCTGAGATGAGGAATGCCGAGCTGCTTAGGCTGTGCTACATTGCGGTCTCTCATTTAAGCACCAGCCAATTAAGTCAAACGTCACTCATTGCAGCAGACATGCCTCCTCGCTGACTGCAGATGTAATTAGCAACAGATGAGGTTCACGTACCATTGGCTTATGTCCGCAGCAACAAGACTAGGTATGCTCACCTGGCCAAGTTGACAACTGAATCTAACTAACACAAACCAGAAAAAGCCAAATTACTTCTCAGGACAATTGTATAAGATGCCGTGTTTGTTCTCATTTGGGAAGTTTTCTTTTATTTCCAGGCAAGAGGGTCTACCCATTCAGTTTTGTCTATCTCCGATTATTATCCAATGAATTCATATGCACACTCGCAAATTATCTTTCTCTCTCCCTAAACTGCTCCATCCACCTGATCTTACATTTTGTATATGCATTTCTTACCAATTAGTATGTCCACAAAAAAAAGACAAAGGCAAATATCAATAAGTTATTACCTTCATTTCAGAGAAGAGTAAAATAAGGTGTTCATAGTAATCAATGCTGAAGACATGCGTATTTCTTTGGGTTCTAAAGTGGGAGTTGAATGCCTCAATCCTATTCTGGCTTTGACTCTGGCTAGCCATTTCCTTACCAAAAAGTCTAATTCCTGTAAAGCCAGCCCTTTATACGATGTTTCAAATCCAAAAGCAACTTATTTCCAAGATTTACAAGTAGAATTTTATCAATTTGGGTATTTAAAGGAATATGACATCCCTATTCAATGTACATTAAAGTACCAGAAATTGACATGCAGAAAGCAATGAATTTTTTTGGCATGACATCCTCTTTGCTAAGTGATCAAGTCGCTGGAGGTAGCAAAGTGGGTAAGAAGATTTAGATTCACTATGCTGAAATTCTCCATATTTTTGCTTTGCCTTTCAAATCTAAGATCTGATTCTTAGGTTTGTAACTTTTAGAAACTCAATTTTTCATCTCATCCTTGAGCAATTATGTTTTGGTGAACTTCATCTCACCCTGTTGTATTTCCTTACTGTGCTCTAGGTGTTTCCTTCATCGTATTTACTCCCAGCACCCTGCTGACACCAGCAAAGGTCTCTAAATCATTCATGGGGAGGGACGCTATTTCTATTAAGAACATCTCTTGTTGATGATGACTCTCTTCCAAAGCATGTTGGATCTTATTAAATGAAGTCATAGAGGCTGGTCCTTCTTTACCTAAAGATCCTGTCTTCTTCCTGAACTTTGCTCAGTCATCTTTCATCAGAAGTCCAATTAACCATCTGCTCTGGGGGCCTGTGTTAGTTAAGATGAGCTAGGCTTTTACAATGAACAGAACCAAATTGCATGATGGCTCAATGCAACAAAAATTTATTTCTTATTCACCCCCAAATCCAAGATTGTTGTTCCTTATCAGCAGCTGGCTTTCTTCTTATGGTGATTCAGGTACTCAGGTTTCTTTTATATCATGTTTCTACCATCTCATTTTCCATGAATAAAGATGGGAGAGAGAGTATGGAGGAAGCACATCTGCTTCTTAAAATGCCTTGGCCCTGAAATGGTACACATCCCTTCCATTCACATTCTGTTATTTAGAACTAATGTAAGGGAGGCTAAGACATTCAGTCTATTTGGACACTTAGTATATCTATATGCCAAGAAAGAAAAGAAAATGAAAATTTAAACAGTTAGTAATCCCTGAATATTCACTGCTTATTACTTACTACCCATTGAAGATAATTGAAATATGAATGCGGTTGCAAACAAACTATGATAAATATCATCTTCCTTTCCCTGGTCTCACTCATTTATTCAGCACAGGATGTCATTGCCTTGTATTAAGTAGAATTGTATGTAGTAGGTCGGTTAACTTTAAATTTTGCTAGTTTGCTTGTTTAAGAGGAGAATGGAGATCGCAAGTATATAATGTCCTCAGCCATTCTCTCCTTGGAGAATTCCCAGTAGCTGTTTTCTGCTCCTGTCATAATTGCTCTTTACAGAAGCTCCTTTTGGCTCAACCTTGCTTGCCTTGAGGGCCCTCAAAATGGAACAGCTCAGGGTTGTGCTTTAGGCACTACCTCTTGAGGGCCAATACATGGCCTCTGGGACTTTTGATCCTTTCAGGGCCAGTTAAAGTTTGGAGCCCTTCTTTAGTGAATAACAATAGGAAGGTGCAGGCAGGGCAAGTTCTCTTGATTCTTCTTGGAAACCTAAGATGGCAGGCCTTATCCCTTCCACTCACCTTGAACTCTTTGACCACAGTCAAACTTCAGCAAGCTATCTGGACGGAAAAGGATTTGATAACCAGAATCTCTCTAAGTTGTAAATACTTGTAAAGAGCTTAATATGCCTTTGTTAGCAGAGGGACATTTACTATTTATAAACAGACACTTTCTGCAGTAAATTGAATTATGTACCCCAACAAATACATGTTCTTAATCTTAATTCATGTCGCTGTAGGTGTGAATTCATGATTAGTCCCTTTGAAGATATTATTATTTTTAGTTAAAGTGTGGCAAACTGAACTGGGGTGGGCCTTAAACTGGTTTACTAGAGTCCTTATAAAGAGAAGTCAGAAATCACAGAAGCTAGAAAGGAGAGGACATCACCTTGTGGTGGGAGGCAGAGATACACGTCAAGGAACCCCAAGGATGGATGATAGCCAGCACCAGGACATTACAGTATTCCAGGAGAAAGCACACCTTGCTGATAACTTGATTTTGGACTTCTTCTAGCATCAAAACCATGATCCAGTAAAGTCCTATTGTTTAAGGCAATCCTTTGTGTGGTATTTGTTAGAGGAGCCTGGCAAACCAAGACACTCTAATGATAATATACCGTCAATATGAAAGGTGAATAATATGCCGTACTTTGGCACATGTAGCTTATGATTCACCCATGCTTTCTACATATGAGAAAGACCTTGCAGACTGTCATACATTCGATGATTCATTTATTTATCCATTCTTAATTTAGAGAAGTTGTAAGTTTACAGAAAAATCAGACAGAATATTCAGATTTCCCATATAACCCCCTTCACAAATACAATTTTACCTATTATAACAATGTACATTATTGTGGTAGCTGTTACAATTGATGAAGCAATATTATTATAATTATACTTTTACTTAGAGTCCATGGTTTACATTAGGGCTCACTGTAGTATAAAGTTTTATGATTTTTTAAAAAATGTTTTCTTTTTATGATTTTTATAATTTTTTGTGAATTTTATGATTTTTAAAAAATGTTTTTCCAGTAACATAAATAAAATTTCCCCCTTTAAATCACTTTCTAATATATAACTCAGTGGAGTTAATTATTTATTCATAATGTTGTGCTACCATCACCACCTTCTATTACCAAAACTATTCCATTATCCCCAAAAGAAACAGTATACCAGTTGAGCATTAGCTCCCCATTCCGTATACTCATCCCACCCCGTGGTGACCTGCATTCCAGTTTCTGACTCTATGAATTTCCTTATCCTAATTATTTCACATAAATAAAATCATACAATATATGTCCTTTTGTTTCTGACTTATTTCACTAAACATGATGTCTTCAAGTTTCATCCATTTTATCATATGATTCAGAACATCATTCTTTTCTATGGTGAATAATATTCCATTGTATATATTATATACATATATATATATATATATATGTATACCACATTTTTTTTTATCCATTCATTTCTTGATGGACATCTGGGTTGCTTCCACCTTTCAATAATTGTGAATAATGCCATGATGAATGCCATACAAATATCTGCTTGAGTTCCTGCTTTCAATTACTTGGGTAGGTAGATAGAGGTGGAAATGTAGGTCATATGGTATTTCTATAATTAAATTGCTGAGGAACCACCAAAATGTTTTCCGCAAGGCTGTGCAATTTCAATTCCCAAAAATAATGAATGAATGTTCCTATTTCTCTATATCCTCTCCAACAGTTGGTACTTTTCATTTTTTTTAATAGTAGCCATTCTAGTGGGTATCAATGGAACTTAATTGTAGTTTTGATTCACATTTCCCTAATGGCTAATGATGTTAAGCATCTTTTCATGTACATGTTGGCCATTTTTTATATCTTCTTTGGAGAGATATCTATTTCAATCTTTTTTGCCCCTTTTTAAATTGGGTTGTTTATCTTTTTGTTGTAGAGTTATAGGACTTCTTTATATATTCTGGATATTAAATCCTTATCAAATATGTGGTTTCCAAATATTTCTTCCATTCCATACATTGTCTTTCTATTTTCATGATGAAATCTTTGATGCACATAAGTTTTAAACTTTGATGTAGACTCATTTATCTATTTTTTTCTTTCATTGTTCATGCTATTAATGTAAAGTCTAAGGAACTTTTGCATGACACAAGGTCCTGAAGATGCTTCCCTATGCTCTCTTCTAGAAGTTTTATATTTAGGGTTTCTATATTTAAATTTTGATCCATTTTTTGGTTAATTTTTGTATATGGTGTGAGATAGAGAGACTCTTTCATTCTTTTGCACATGGGTGTCTAGTTCTCCCAGCACCATTGGTTGAAGAGACTACTCCTTCCCTGTTAGGTCAATTTGTCCCCTTGTCAAAAATCAATAGACCATAAATGTATAGGTTTATTTCTGAGCTGTCAATTTGATTCCATTGATCTATGTATCTGTTCTTGTGCCACTACGAATCCTTGATTATTGTAGCTTTGTAATAAGTTTTTAAATCAGTAAGTATGAGCTCTTTAACTTCATCTTTTCTTTTTCAAGATGGTTTTGGCTATTCTGAGCCTCTTACACTATCATATAAATTTGATGATTGGCCATTCCATTTCTGCAAAGAAGGCTGTTGGAATTTTGATTAAGATTTGTGTTAAATCTGTTAGCAGTTTTGTATAGAATTGACATCTTAGCAAGTAAGTCATACAATCCACTGAACATGGAATATCCTTCCATTTATTTAGATTTTTAGATTTCTCTTAGCAAGACTTTGTAGTCTTCCATGTACAAGTCCTTATATACTTGGATAAATTTATTCTTAGATTTTTTATTCTTTTCGTTGCTTTGTTAATGGATTTTTTTCTTGATTTCCTCTTCAAATTGTTCATTATTAGTGTATAGTCACATTACTGAATTTTCCATGTTGATTTTATGCCTTGCCACTTTGCTGAACTCTTTATTTAGCAAAAAACTCTAGCAGCTTTGCTGTGGATTTTTGAGGGTTTTCTCTATATACAATCAGGTCATTTGCACATAGGGAATGGTTTACTTCTTCCTTTCCAATTCAGATACATTTTAGTTTCATTTTCTGGCCTAATTCCTTTGGTTAAAACTTCAATACAATGTTGCATAACTATGGTGACAGGCACACTTGAATTGTTCCCAATTTTAGAGGTAAAACTTTTCTCTTTCACCACTGTGCATGATGTGGGCTTTTCAAAGATGCCCTTTTCCATATGAAAGAAATTTCCTTCTATTCCTAGTTTTCTGAGGGTTGTTACCATCAATTATAATGCATTTTGCCTTCATCCTATTAATGTGGTATATTACATTAATTTTCTTATTTTGAACCATCCTTGCCTACCTGGGATAAATCACATTTGAGTGTGGTATATAATTACTTTAGTATGCTATAGGATTCTGTTTGCTATGTTTTGTTGAAAATATTTGCATCTATATTCATTCATTTATTCCTTGTGATATCTTCACTGGCTTTATTTTTTAGGATGTTGCTAGCCTCATAGAATGAGATAGGAAGTGTTCCCTCCTCTTCAATTTTCTGGAAGATATTGAGCAGGATTGGTGTTAATTCTTCCTGAAATGTTTGGTAACTTCACCAGTGAAGCCATCTGATCCTAGGATTTTATTTGCTGGGAAGTTTTGATTACTGATTCAACATCTTTACTCTTTTACTGGTCTGTTGAGATCTTGCATCAGCATAGGTAGTTTGTGTGTTTCCTGGAATTTGTGTATTTCATCTTGTTTATCTAATTTGTTGGAGTACAATTCTTCAAAATATTCTTTTGTGATGGTTAGACTCTGGTGTCAACTTGGCTAAGAGATGATGCCTAGTTGTCTGGTCGTGCAAGCACTGGCCTGATCATTGCTGCAAGGATATTTTATGGCTGGTTGATAAACCTGAAGGCTAGTGTACTAAATTATGAGTCAGTTGATCACATCTGTGGCTAATCACAGATATAATCCAATCAGTTGAAGACTTTTAAGGAAAGAGAGAGGCTTTTTCACTGCTTCTTCAGGCAGTTGGCCTCTCCTGTGGAGTTCATCCACACCTTTCATCAGAGCTGCTAGCTTCACAGTCTGCCCTACAGATTTTGTACTTTTCCATTTCCATGGTTTTACGGGACACCTTTATAAATCTCACAATTGCAGATATCTCCTGTTTGTTCTGTTTCTCTGGAGAACCCCGACTAATATCTCTTATAATCATTTTTATTTCTGTGGGGTCAGTAGAAATGCCACACTTTTGTTTTTTCTTTTGTTTGTTTGCATTCTCTCTCTTCTTTCTTTGCTAGTCTAGCTAAAGGGTTGTTGATTTGATTGATTTTTTTTCGTAGAAGCAACTTTTGACTTCATTGTTTCTCTCAAAAATTATTGTTGTTTTTTGAATTCTCTATTTAATTTGTATCTGCTCTGATTTTTGTTATTTCTTGCCTTCTGATCACTTAGTATTTAATTTACTCTTCTTTTTCTAGAACCACCCATTTTGAGGTTAGACCTCTGATATGAGGTCTTTTATCTTTTATAATCCAAGCATTTTGAGGCATAAATTTCCCTCTCAGCACTGCCTTTTCTGTATTCATGATTTTTGCTATGTTGCATTTTCATTTTCATTGCCTCAAGTTATTTCCTAAATTCCCTTGTGATTTCTTTTTTGACCCATTGATTGTTTGAGTCTTTTCATTGAATTACCCCCTATATAATTATATAGTAACCTTCTTTATCCTTTGTTAGAGGGTTTAGCTTAAAGTCTATTTTATCTGATACAAACATAGCTATCCTAGTTCTTTTTTCATTGCTATTTGCATGGTATATGTATTTTTCTATCCTTTTACTTGCAATCTACTTATGTATTTGAATTCAATGTAAGTCTCTTATAAATATAGAATTGAATCATACTTTTTTTCTGTATGCTGTATGGCAGGGTCGCATTTCATTCTTTTTCCATGTGAGTATCCCATTATTGCAGCACCATTTGTTGAATTTTGGTTTGTTTGTTTGTTTGCTTGCTTGCTTGCTTGCTTGCTTGATTTTGGGAAGTGCATGGGCTTGGAATTGAATCCAGGTCTCCCGCACGGCAGGCAAGAATTCTACCATGAACTAACCTTGTACTGTGTGGATCATACTCTTTTATCCATTTTGCCAATCTCTGTCTTTTGACTGAAGTGTTTAATCTATTTAAATTTAAGGTAAATATTGATATTATAGGACTTTCTTCTGCCATTTTGCTATTTGGAGTTTGTAAGGCCTGTACCTTTTTGTAAATCTCAATTCTTCCATTAGTGTCTCCTTTTATGTTTATTTGATTTTTTGTATTGAGACCATTTTGAGTCTCTTCTCATTTCTTTCAGTATATATTTTTCAGATATTTTCTTAGTGGTTATCATTGGGCTTACTTTTTAACATTCCCTGTCTATAGCATAAATATTTGCTTTAATACCAATTTAACTTCAGTAGCATACATAAACACTGCTCCTATACTCATCAATACACTGACCTTTCTGTTGTACTTGTTGTAAATTATATCTTTGTATATTGTATGCTCAAAACCATAGATTTATCATAACTTTAAATGAATTTTAGGATCTGTAAGAAGTAAAAAGTGTGTTACATACTAAAAAAATCAATAAAATTGTACTGGTACTTATAATTACTCATATGATTGACTTCACTAACGGTCTTTTTTTAAATGCCATTCTGTTCCATTGCCTAGTGTCCTTTCCTTTTAGTCTGAAAAATTGCCTTTTGCATTGTTAGTAGGAACAGATCTAGTGGTGATGAACTCCTGATCTTCTGTTTATTTGGGGATGTCTTGAACTTTTCCTAACTTTGAAAGACAGTCTTGTCAGTTATAAAATTGTTGGTTGACAATTATTTTCTTTCAGCACTTTAAATATTTTGTACACTGCCCTCTTGCATCCATTGTTTCTGGTGAGGAATCAGCATTTAATCTTATTGGGGCTCCCCTGTATATAACATGGTGCTTTTCTCTACAGCTTTCAGCACTTTATCCTTGGCATGTGATGGTTTGAGTACTCTGTGTCTGAGTGTCATTCTTTTTGAGAACTTTGTGCTTGTGGTACATTGGTCTTCTTAAAGACCATTCATGTCTTTAATTAAATTTGGAAAGTTTTCTGCCATTATTTTTTTGAATATTCCTTCTGGCTCACTCTTCCTTCTCAGTTTCAGATTCCTATAATGCATGTATTGATACACTTTATTATGCCCTACAACTCTCTTAGGTTCTATTCACATTTTCACTCTTTTTTTCTTTCTGTTACTCAGCCTGAATCATTTCGATTGTCTTGTCTTCACATACACTGATTTTTTTCTTCTGCAAGCTCCAATCTGCTATTGACACTCTGTGGTGCATTTTCATTTTAGTTATTGTAGTCTTCAACTTTATTATTTCTGCTGGATTTCTTTTTAAAAATTTCTACCTCTTTATTGAGATTCATATATTATTCATTCATCATTTCCTGTTATCCTTTGGTTTTTTTTCTCTATGTTTACTTTAATCTCCTAGAACATGTTAAGGATCATTTTTAAAAACTCTTTGTCCGGTATTTCTAAAACTTTGTTTTCTTCATTAATGTTTTCTCACTTTTTATCTTGCTCCTTGGGATACACCATTATTTCCTGCTTTTTTATCTTTAATCTTTTGTTGCAAACTGTATATTTAATATTTTAAAGTGTTATCTCAGTGATATAGTCCCTGAACTGTCTGTTCTTTAAGTTTGTATCCAACTACTGATATGACAGAGTTTTCCCTAATTTCCAAGATCTAACAAAACCAAACAAACCAAGGCAAAAACAAGCAAGCAAACTCCCTTTACAGTCTTTCCAAAATGGCTCTACCTTGGCTGGTGCTCGCCAGCAGAGTTTAGCCCTCTATCAATAAGATCAACCTGTGTCAATAGTGAAGTACAGGGTCCTCTCTATCTTTTCTGAACCTGTGTCTTGTCCCAGGCTTGTGCGTGAAGTTTTGGGAATCTCCGCACTTACAGGAACTCAAATGTCCCCTATATTTACTACGAAATAGACTACCCTCATCCCACATGCTCTGTTATATTTCCTAAAGCAGGTAATCCCTTGCCCCAAGCTGCATTGCCTTAATTGTTTCTTACATGGCTTTACTTATCTGCAAGCTGTTCTGTGTACAGGGCAAGCTCTGGGAGAGGGAGCCAAAGATAGATTCCTCATTCAGTCTTCCAAGCTGCCATCCAACAGATTGGTACTTACATACAGGCTCCCCAGTATGCACATATGGGTCATTGTGCTCCCACCAGAACAGGGTCAGTGATCCACAATGTGAGCACAAATTGTATCTGTACTGGAAGGGATGGTAGAGGGGCCAGCCAGGGTGCCACAAACGTCTTCTACTGCTTTCTTTTTTGGGTGAGTGCCTGGGCCGAGAATTAAATCCAGGTTTCTCACATGGCAGGTGAGCATTTTACCATTGAAACACCTGTGCTCCCCTTTCCTACTGTTTTTTAAAGCTGTGTTTTCTTGATCTGGCACTCTCCCAGTTATTGTAATCCTTTAACTGTCTTTCTGGAATTTTAAGGAAGACATCTTTGCCAGTTTTTGTTAATGTTTAAAGATACTGTGGGGGAATGGCACCCTAGAATGTCTTATTATACCATCTTGGTTTACCAGAAAGTCAATACCTGTATTTTTGGCACCCAGTATATTTCAGGCACCATATATATAATAGAAAACAAGACATATATAGTTCTGTCATTATGTAAATTATTATCTGGGTGTCCTGTGTCCCACCAAAAGAAAAAGTTTCAGGAATGTCTGGATTATCCAAGGGCTTTTGAGCCTTTGTACTGCTAAGGTCCACAGGTAGTCTCTATCCTACCTCCTTTATATTCCTCTATGCTTCATTGCAGGTTTTATGGTAACCCAGAGACTCATTATGTCCTAAAGAAACTGGCTTTGGTTTTAAATAAGTCAATATATCAAGCACACAAAATAGTAGCTAAGACAATTAAATAGTAGCTATAGTAATGGTAGCATTATTCTCTTTAGAAAAGCAGGAAAAAAAAAGATCCATTTAGCTATTTCGAATTGCTTGTGTTCTTGGAAAAGCATGCTCAAACCTCAATAATTCTCTCATGTGTCTGATGATCTCTACAGATCACTTCTCTAATTCCTTACCTGATGCAGTAGGTACAGTTGCTTCTGGACAGAGTCATGAGATAAGCAGACTTGAGTTGATCAAGTGTCATAATGCAGCTCAGCCATAGCTGGGTTATTTAATGAAATCTTACATGAATGAATGGTGAAGATCTATGTTAGTAGTACTGTTAGTGTAAGCTTTAAAGGTTGGTTCTAGTCTCCAGTGAAGCATTACAAGCATAATTCCTTAGTATTCCTGACAATGGTTCTATAGGACGTGCAGAGGAACAAAGATTCAGAGACTGGGAGGTGGTAAGTTGGGAGGATGAAACTGATTGTTTTGTTACAATTTTATAAGTGCAATTGTTCCCTCATATGTTTTACTTGCCAATTATTGCCTGTTCCCAAGGAGATGCAGGCCTACAAATGAAAGATTCATGAAGACTACAACCTCAACATGAAGATACTATGCAAATATCACCAGGGACCAGAATCATTCATCAATCTAAGTGTTCATTGAGGCTTTTTCTGTGTCCAGAGCTGCATAAGGTACTGTGAAGGAGGCAAGAGAAATTTATGATGACATCTCAACTCTTAAAGAATTTATAACCTTGATGCAGCAAAAAGAGAATCCGAACATTTATAGAACAATTCAACACTAAACTGTTCGACTCTGATTAGAATGGGGCTTTGCCGCAGCCAGCAGGAAGGCAGTGTGGGCTAGTAGAAGAGCCTAGGTTTGAAGTTGAACAAACCTAGATTCAAGGTCTCACTCTGCTGCTTCATGAACAGTATGGCCCTGAGCAATTTACTTAGTCTCAGAGCTTCAGAGGCTTCATTTATAAAATGAAGAAAATTCTTTCTTCAAGGTTTGGGTGATCCTTCAGTGAGTTTAAAGTCTTGATTACATGGCATGTTGTACATGTTCAAAGAATATAGGTCCCTTCCTCATTTCTTCATGGCTCCCTCACAAGAATCTCAGACACAAAGCATTTAAAATCAGGCACATCACCTTCTTCGCACCACCCTAAAATTATGTCTTGCTTTTCTATCTGACTTCCAATTTCTTCTCCATTCTTGTTTATGGCAACACAAGTTTTCTAATCAGTGAGGTTTGGAACCTTCATATCATCTTTCATGCAAAATCCCTCACCTCTACATCCAATCAGTTTCAAACTTCTATCTATTCTTTTTCTTCAATGTTTCTCTGATTCAGTGATTAAGAACCTGGAATTCATGAATGGGTTTTAAGAAGTCTATGAATCAACTATATTTTATGGGGAGAAAGGCCATAATTTTCATAGACTTCGTAAATGAATCTTAACTCAAAAAGGTTATATACCACAGCCCAACCCCTATATCTATTTCTTCCACTACCATTTTGCTGCAGGTTTTTATCTCTTTCACCCAAGTACATCATTCTTCAAGCTCATAAACCTCTAACCCAATCATTTTTATACCACTGCCATAGCTATCTCAAAATATAATAGCAACATTCTGTTTCTTGTAACAACAATTTTCAGCATTTCTCAATTTCTTTCAAATAACTAAAGATTCTTAACTTAGCTTTCTAGACTACCCTTGAAACTTTTATATCCTGCTGCTTCCTTCACAGACTCTATGCTCCAGTAAGATCAATTGCTCACTATTCTTTCAACATGCTATGAAATAAAATTAGTTGAACTGTATTAAAAATAAAACATTAGAAATGAAAATTCAGAGAAAATCACCAGTGGTATAAAATGCATATTTTTAAGAGATTAATCATGAGGTTTCACCCAAAGATGCTTCTCCCACTTGCATATAACTTTATACCTGTGCTCTTTCACCTGTAATCATAATAATCTGGGGTAAAGAGCATGTATTTAAGGTAGACCTGTCCTGGGACACTCATGGTAAAACAAAGGCCACTTTGTTTCTGTTTCTACATAAAACTGTCAAAGAATTTCTTTTTGTAAAATCCAAGATTTTGACCAGACCTCCCCTACTTGCAGCAGTTCCCTCTTTAGAAAGAAAGCTGTACCTGAAAAAGAATAAATGCTCACCTGATTGTAGAGAAGAAAAGAATTTATTAATGATCTTGCAAGAATGGGTGCACAAGCAAAATGTAGCTGGCATGCCAAGGAATAGAATGCCACAGGTTTTATACCCTAAGCTTAGCACACACACGTCCCTCCCCTGTTTCTCTGCTGATTGGATACTCCAGAGGTTACAGCCTATTCAGATAGTCTAATGCAAATTTCCCACTGAAGTTTCCCAGTTTTGATTACACTTTACATTTCATTGACCCTAGCAGTTACTTATTTAAACTCGTTTTTACCTATATAAGGATTTGGCACCAATTTTATGGTGACTCATCAGAATAAGGATGATTCAAATCCTGCAGCTACTTGATTTCTAGCCGAACCTCATCCAGGATTTCCTGTGTTTAATAAATTCAATTGTTGAAGGAACCAAGTAAACTTCTTTTCCTTGGTTAGAACTTCCTCCTTTTCAAATGCCAGGATGAATGGGATGTCCAGTTAGACCTGAACATAGGTTCCCCCTCCACTTCTTAGGTAATACTGGTCAAAAGATGTACTTTCCACAATATCAATAAAGGTCTGCTGAGGGTATGGTTAAACTGGAGAAATTGCCAGGACTATCCTCAGTCATACCCCACGTTTGGGTATGCGAGGCCATGATCCTAAGGTCCTTGAGCCCTTTCCCCATCTAGAGAGACAGGCAGAGTGGTTTCCTGACAGAGGCAGGAAGCTGGTACAGCCTTGACTTTTCCACCCCTGACTGGAGGGAAAAGAGAGGACAACATACTACACTTTTCACCAGGGGTAGTACTCTGAAAAAAAGGAACACCATGCATTTTGAACTCCTTTTCAGGTTTCTCCATAACTCTTGGAAAGGGCACAATAAAGGTCAGCCTGTTGCACAAGCATAACAGTTACTTTTGTTTAGACTCTGGACCGTACATTTAATCTGTTATACCCAGGCGTTTGTATCTCCACACGCTGTCTCTGTTTCTATGGTTTGCTTCAAATTTTCTGCCTTGACCACCTGGACAACTTGGGACCAATACAGTATTAAATAGGCATTAGAAGAAATGGCTGCTTTTACAAAATGGGATTAGGATTAAAACATAGCTTTCTAGGGTTCATACATCCTTTCAAATCAGCACATCCTACTGGAGGCATCTCCATGTAATTAACTTGGATGCTCTGAAATGGCCTGAGGTCTGGTTCCCTTCCTTTTTCATTTTAGTTTTGATAGGGGGAACCTGCAACCCTCCATTTCTCTCCCTCACGCATACTCCTTCTTTGATGTCCTTCTGATCCTCTTGTGTAAGCAAGGCTAAGACCACTTTTATTTGGCCATCCCTTACCTCCAGGTCCAGTCCCATGGATATATCAGGTCCCTTCCCAACAAGGTACTCCCAGCTTCTGGAATGTACAGAAGGGGCCTTATAATTTGGTTATCTTCTGAACAGATATTAGTAGGTTTGAAAATGGAGACTTTTATTCTTTTCCCTTTCACCCCCAAAACTATGAGGGTAATTTGATCAGAGAATTTGATCCCCTTTGGATGTGGCTTGCAGAAGATCAAGCTGCCTTGGGGTCTGCCAAAACTGCAATTTCTTCCTGATATGGGCTCACCTTCAGATTTACCAGTGGCTCCCGGTGGGCTCTTGAGACAAAGAGACTTTGAATTCACCAAAATCCTCAAAAATTCATCAAGGGTATCACCCGACATTCTTTCTTTAAACTCAGGCACTCCTTTTTGAAATGACCAGGTTTCCCCCAGTGGTAACACCCTGCTGCATCCTGTGCCCTCCTCGCTCCTTTATCCACTCTGGCTCAGATTGTTTCTGTATCTTGCCTTTGCCTATCTCCTTCCTGCTTGTTCTCTAATCTCTTCTTGACCATGTGGTTGACCATGCTCAGCATGACTTTAGCTTGTTGCTTCTGTTTTCCTCTTCTCTTTTTACAAATACTTTCTGAGATTCTCCTAATAACTCTCCTAGTGGTTTGTCCATCCACCCATTTATTTTCTGAATCTTTTTCTGTATGTCAGGCCAAGACCCCTTTACATAACTGACTTTTAGCATTCCTTGGGCCACAAGACTATCACGGTCCATCCCCGAGTATTTCCTCACCTAGTCCCTCAACCTTTGAAGGTAAGTACAGGGAGACTCGTTTTTTTTTTTTTTCATGAGCCACCTCAAAGGCCTTATTTAAGTTCTGAGAATTGAGCAAAGCCAGTTTTATTCCCTGTATAGTTTCTAAGATCCCTCATTTGGGCCCTTAATTCTGATCATTAAGAATTTTTGCTCTGCTGCTGTTACTTTGTCTGGGTGGGTGCTTTCTTCCCCCATAAAGAGAATATTTAGAGTAGACATAAGTTCAGGCCAAGTATATAACCCGGAGCCTAAAAATTGATCCAATTGTTTAGCTAACCCTATTGGATACTCCAATTTCATTTCTTTCTTAAAGTTCCTTACTTCTGTATTTGTCAATGGGGTGTTTACATAACTGATTTCCCCTGGTCTAATTGGTACTTCTACCAGAGAGTATAGGGATTCAACTGGTCTATGTTCTCTCTCCTTTTTTTTTTTCCTCAGGGGCCCCTGGAAATGGAAAATTGTGTATGTTTTTCCTACACTATTCCAAATCCTTCCTCAGTTGTTGGTAGGTTGTAACAAGTGGAGCAGTTGGCCTTGATTGGCCCTCTGATTCCCTGGGGGAAATGTGGGTTAGTTCCATTGGGCTTACAGGATCCAACAGTCCCTGCCTTGGGGTGGTGGTGGAGTGGGGGAGGGGAAGCATAGGGCAGGGGAAGGCTCAACAAAGGATCTCAAGCTTAAGTGGTCCTCCCTCCTTTTAGCTAACACATAGCATAATCAGACTCCTCTTCGGAGAAAGGTTTCTTTCCATTAACATAAAGTTATGAGGTCAGCACACAGCCAATCCTCATCTGCCACATATTTTGGCCAGAATACATTGGGTGGCACAGTGCTTTCTTTTGTCCAAATGTAACAATAATATTTAATCATTTTCTTTTTGTCCTTTCCCTTGGTCTGATCACTACGGGTCCAATGTTCTAACATTCTCTCTAATGGACAATCTAGTGGAATGTTCTAGAGGTACTTTTAGAGTACCCCCTTCTCTTTTTCCCCAGCCAGTCGACTCTCTCTAATACCCATTCTGGGTCTTGACTGGGTTTCTTTCTCTCAGCACCATTTTGCATCATCCATCTCTAGCCCTTTCCTTAGCAGGAGAAGGGAAATGCAGACTGGGACTCTGTACTCGTTTACTCAACTCCAGGCTCATCATAATTTTTCCCAACCACCAAGACAATACTTAATAGTCCTTTTTCTTACCTTGGCCTATGCACAGAGTTTCCTGGTCACTGTAAGGTAGATTCTTCCCTTCCCCTTTTCTCATTCACAATCAGCAGATCCAAGTGTCTGGTCTCAGTTCCTTCTGGCTGTCAGAAGTGGGCCCCCAAAAGCGGTGTCTGAGACCACTCAATCAGCAGTGCGCGCCATCCCTTTGTCCTCCCTGGGGGTTCTCCTCTGAAGCCTCGGATCCTGGATGAGCCCCCAAAATTGTTAGAAAGAAAGCCTTACCTGAAAAAGAACAAACACTCAACTGATTGTGGAGAAGAAAAGAATTTATTCACGATCTTGCAAGAACAGGTGCACAACCAAAATATGACTGGCGTGCCAAGCAATAGAATGCCACAGGTTTTATACCCTAACCTTAGCATGCAGGTCCTTCCCCTGTTTCTCTGCTGATTGGATACTCCAGAAGTTGCAGCCTATTCAGATAGTCAAATGCAAATTTCCCACTGAAGTTTCCTACTTTTGGTTACACTTTACATTTCAGTGACCCTGGCAGTTACTTATTTAAACTTATTTTTACCTTTATAAGGATTTGGCACCAATTCTAGGCTTGTGTTAGAGGCCCTCCACTTTCCCTGCCTGCAAGACCAGTCTGAGCTGTTTTGTATTCCTTTGTTTGATTAGTTCTGTTTCTCTCATCCTGCACCATCTTGTGTGAAAGCTAAACTTAATTTTATCCTTACACCTCCATTCTCTGGCTGATTTGATGGCCTGTACTAGACAAGATTTCAGTGTCTACCCAGCTCTGGAGCCAGTCCCCCTTGTCCAAGAATCCACTAACCTACCCCAGTGTGCAGAGATGAATGACCCACCAACAGTCATATTTATTTCATGTTATCCCCTTCTTCCTGATCTTGGCTGATTGAGCAATGGGAGACATCAGACTCTAACTGGATAAATCAGATTTCCTGCACAGAAATTTAGAATTAAAGCATGTCATGTGGCTAAAACTGTAAATATAAATGAAGGAGCTGTCATAGGAAAGCAAAAAGCTATTCTCCAGCCAGAGAGAACAAAGCACATGATTGGTGCAAAAAAAAAGAAAGAAAGAAAGAAAAGAGAGTGAAAGTGTCCTGATTCATTTCTAGGTCCTGCTTTCATTTCTTCATGAGGTCTGGTTCCCTCCCTTTCTTGAGTTCTTTGAAAGACATGCCTCTATCTCTAAAAATCCATGTCCTCCCATTTTTGTACTTAAAATAAGTTGTGTTAGTTTCTCTTGCTGACAACCAAAGAGTTCTAACTAACAACCTGATTCCTAGCTGATATTCTATATTCATTCATTCACTATACACTGATTGAGCATCTACTATATCCTATGTACTCTGTTAGCTTCCTTACAGGAGCTCATAAAGCTAGACAAAGAGATGATTATGATATTATAATAGTAGTACTGTGTCAGACATATGTGCAAATAGCCATGGCAACTATATAGAGATTGACGGAAGAAAACAGAGAAATTTTGTAGCGTAAGTGGTGCCATAACTAAGCCTTGAGGTAAGGCTTTCTCAAATGAAGGAAGAAGAGAATCCCAGGCAGAAGGAGCAATGTATACAAATTGTGGACACACACAAAGCATGATGTGTTCTGGGAATGTAAGCCACTCTTTTTGTTCAGAATCTGGTCTACTTGTAAGATGTAAAAGCCTGGGCCAAATGTAAAGGACATTGTGTACCATACTATTGATCTTCTCTTTAGGTGATGGAAGAATTATTGACCATTTTAAGCAGTAGATTTGATTGTTCAAGAACACCTACATTTGATAACATGTTCCAGTATCTTATCAAACAGGAACATGTAAAATAGCTCTTGCTCTTAAATACCTTAGGATTCATGTGAAATTATGTCTGTGTTTCTGGGGTAATCACTTTTGATACATGTTTCTGTTTGCTAAATCTGCTGGAATGCAATATACTGGAAATGGATTGGCTTTTACAAACAGGATTCCTTAGGTTTCAAATTTACAGTTCTAAGGCCATGAAAATGTCTGAATCAAGGCATCAATAAGGTGATACCTGGACTCTGAAGAAAGGCACCAGCATCTGGAGCACCTCTGTGGCTGGCGCCTGCTGGTCCTTCTCCTGGTTCATTGCTTTCACTTCTAATTCCAATGGCTTTCTCTCTGTGTCTTGCGGGTCTTGTCTTAGCATGTCCAGGGTGTTTCTCTCTCCAAGCATCTGTGGGTTCTCTCTTAGCTTCTCTGGGGAAAACTCTGAATTTCATCTCTTGGCTTAACATCTCACAGGGGATTTCCTGTTTCTAAGCATCATGCTTTCTCCAAAACGCTTCCCTCTTAGAAGACTCCAGTAAGTGGATTAAGACCCACCTAGAGTTGGTGGAGTCACATCTCTATGGAAACAACCTAACCAAAAGTTCCCACCCAATAATAGGTCTGCCCCACAAGACTGGATTAAAAAAACATGCCTTTTCTGGGGTACATAATAGTTTCAAACCAGCACAATACAAATGCAAAATCTCTATTCTGTGTTTTATCAATTGCTTATTTTATGGTTCTCTTCAATGTAACTTTCTCTTTTTCTTTGTATGTGCCTGTATCTTTCTGTCATTTTAATCATGTGCACTTTAATATCTTTCACGATTTATCTCGACGTAAATCACTTTCTAATTCATTTTTAAGTTAATTATTACAATTGAATGTTAATAGTAACTGCCTAGCAACTAATCTCATTATAACTAAAAATGACATCAAGCTGAGAGGGAGTTAAAATATTCTTGATGTCATGTCAGGACCCAAAAGGATCTCCACAAACTGATTGATGAACACCAAGAAAACATATGTGATAATGATAAAGCATAAATTATCACATTTGAGTCCTAAAAAAAAAAGTATCCATCAATAATGTGGCAGATAAGGCTTAGATTCAGCCTAAGCAATAGAGGTTTTTGTCATTGAAGCTCAATGTAAGTCAGCAGTATGCTGCAGACTTCTCCAAAAGCAACTACGGATTTGGGTTCTGTTTATAGATGTATCTTATCTTGAAAACAGGAGCCAATGATCCCAACGTTCTTGGTTCTGAACAGTTGACATGAAGAGTTTTGGGATCATTTAGGCTCACCACATTTTAAGAAAGATATGAATAAATCTTTTTATATGCATTGAACTGTGACTGAATTCATATGTGGACTAAAACCATGTGGGTATTTATGATATTTAGCTTTGAGAAAAGAAGATTCAGGGTTTTAAAGTCTGCAAAGAACTGCTCTAAGGTAGAGGAAGAAGAGTGGTCAGAGTTGTTCTTCAAGGTCCCAAAAGGAAGACGTAAGGTCAATGGAGGTGAATATATATATATAGAAACAGATTCTGATTTAGAATAAGGAAGGATTTTCTAAGGGCAACATCTGTCTAATGACAGAATGGACTGTCAAGAGAAGGTAATGACTTTTCTATCTCTAGTAGTTCAGAGTATCTAGCTACCTGTGAGGCTATAACATTAGATTTCTTCTGAAATTTTGTGGGGATATAAATTTCAGTGATGGAAATAAGCTATTCCACCATCTTCACTTTTAAAATTCTTTCTGCTCCTTCAAGGCTCAGAAAAATCTTCCAAATAAGCATTCCTTCTATGTAATAGAGAATCGCCTTTTATGTAATATGAATTTATATTATAGTTTATTGCCTTTTTCTTTTAATATTTTTCACATTCTGTTTAATATAGTGGTTATAAACATGTTTTATTACTTCAGTAGACTATACATTCCTTAAGGGCATAGAATTTTATTATTCTAATATACTTAGAATAAGTGCACTGCAAAAACTAGATACTTAATAAATGATTGCCTAATGAATGAATGAATGCTGTTGACTAAAGGCAATTTATTAAATTAAAGGCAAAATACAAAGGGTTTTTTAAATATTAATTATTTTAAAACTAATTTATTTTGAAATAACTTTAAACTTGCTACACAGTTCAAAGAACAACCATCTATATCCCCTTCCTCAGATTCTCCAACTGTTAACAGTTTATTGTATGTGCTCAATTTCTCCCTCTCTCTATATATATATAGGGAGAGATTACATGTGTATATATATATATGTATCTGTACTATATATATATATAGTTTTTCCACTATTATAGAATGTATTCTGAATCATTTGAGAGTATATTGTAAATATGATGCTCCATCATCCTTAAATACTCCAATTTGTCCAAAACAGGGACGTTCTCCTACATAATCTTCATACAACCTTCTAAGTCAAAAATCACTGATACTACATTTCTGTCCAAAATATAGACCCTAATTCAAATTTTGCCAGTTGTCCCAGCAATGACACTTTTCCTCTGGTCCAGGTTGCTCTCCAGAACTTGTATTTAGTTGTCCAGTTTCTTTAGTCTCTTCCAATCTGTGAGCAGTTCACTTTTTTTTCACTCTTTCTCCCATGTCCTCAACATATAATTGAGAGAAAGAGGATGAAGAGGGACCAGACTTGTTCTTCACGCAATTGAGAGTCTATAGCCATAACATCTAAAATGGTATCCAGTAGCCATGTGTGGTTATTTAATTAAAATGAAATAAAATTAAAAATTCAATTCTTCATTCACATAAACCACATTTCAAATGTTCAATAGACACATGTGAGTCATGGCTACTGAATTGGACAGCAGAACTACACCACATTTCCTTCACTGCAGAAGAATTCTATTGGATACCACAGGTCTTAAGAAGGAACCTCGACCTAGGTCTGCCTGACGTTTCCTCATGACTGATTTTAGATCATGCTTTCTTTGCAAGAATATCACAGGAACTTTGCTATGCTCTTCTCAGAGTGTCATGTAAGGGACTATCCATTCCCTCTAATACCTCTTTTTTATTTAACTCTTTATTCCATACTACCAACATTTCCTGAGTGCTGCTCTGTGCGTGATGGTTATAACAAAAATACATAATCCAGTTCTCATTATCAAGGACCTTTTACAAACAGGAGGATGTGCAGCGTATAGTTGCTAGGAATCCAAACTCTAGCTATAGAGAGAACTGAATTGGAGTTCTGGCTCTGCCATTTCATAGAATAATCTCCCTTTCAAAGCGCATGTGTCAATTGCATACTCTTATTGCTGGATATAAGTCCCTTGAAAGCCAGAATGATGCTTGTTTTTCTTGTTATCCTTAATTGCCCCAAAGATAGGTAGTTCTTCTGACAATGGTAGATTGGGGGAATAGAATGACCCATAAATGCCATGATTATTTGAAGACTACATAAAGCTTCATAATAAATAAAGATTTGGAAAACTGATAGGGTGTAACACTATTGACAACTTTATAAGAAAGTTATGTTTTAATGGAAAGGATTAAGTTAAACTCATCCATTCTGACTACAGATCTACTTAGATTTGACTAAACCCACACAGAGTCTCCCATATCTCAGCATGCAGAGTCTGGTAAAAGGAACTGAAGGATTAAATATGCATGCCCTTTCAAAGTGTGAAAAATAGGAAGAAGAAGAATATTATATAGTGCCACAAATTAGATTCCCTGATAAGAAATAAATTATGATATTAATTTGCCATTCTTATCTACATACTACATAGAATACTGTAAAACACAGCCAACTTCTTGGGACTGGGATTATGTAGAGTCCAAACAGGATTGTGATTGAATGAAAAGCCCCAACTCCTTCATCATCCTAGCTCTGTAAACTTGTTCAAATTACTTACCTCTCTACATCTGTTTCTTGTCTATGAAATCAGTATAGCAATAGCTTCCAGGTCACAGAGTTGTGAGGATTAAACGAGAAAATAGGGGTAAAGAATTTTCTTAGCATGATTCCAGGTGCATGGTAAGAGCTTAACACATGCTTGCTGTTGTATTATATGTCTTATTTCTGTTTGGATCTGTCATCGCCCTGCCTCCCTCCCACACACCAATCCTGACATTTACATAAAATCATAGAACTTGAGAACTGAAAATGTAACTACAAGTCAACAAGTTACCCACTAATTTTATAGAAGAATATGCTGGGACCAAATTTATTGTCTTAGTTGAACCATCTTTCAAGGAAAAAAAAACAAAGGTAGAATCGCTTCCTACTACCTCACACTATCTGTGAACAAGAACTATATTCTTTCGTCTGTATATATATATATACACACACACACACACACACACATATGATAGTATGATATGCTTAGCATTAGATTAAACCCTTGAGATTAAAAAAAAGATGATATAGCTCCATCCCTGGAAGCACTCATAGAAGAGGAAAGTAGATGTATAAATTCATTAAAGTACAGTAAGGTGCAGTGTTTATTCTAGAGATATGCAAAGGGAGCTATGAGACAATTTGATTCCTTTGGAAAGTTTGGTTTTGACAAATCTTCTTTTTCATGGATCCCAAGATTCTTTGAAAAGTCACCCCTACACATCGTTTTTAAGGAATTTACCCCTTGTTGTGCAGGTACATAGTGAGCCCCTAACTAGGACTTGACTCAGTTCTTCTAATACCACAACTCCTCTTATCAAAGCCATTTGGGTCAGAGTTTATCAGTATTTATTTATGATTTTTCACTCTTATCATAAATATGGTTTTTAATTTGAGAGATGGAATATATACAACATTGACTTGAGAACACAGATTTGAGGTAAATCTGATGGTGCTACTGACATATTGCATGACCTTGGTACAAATCAGTTTCCCATGCTCCACGCTTTTTCTCTCCACCGATATCTTTTATTTCCCAGGGCTAATGTAGGAAAGACTTTGCCCAAGTGATGCATGATGGTTTGCAATTGTAAAATGTTTTACATTAAACATATTAATTGCTTATGCCTATCTATTCTGTTCGTTGCAATTATATTTGTAAATATGCAAATAAACCATGAATAAAAGCTATAAAATAACACTTGAAGGAATTTTAGGGTCCCTTTTGTATCTGAATAAATGTGTTTAATATTTCTGCAGATAAATTAAGGATTTTCTTCACAAAAGATTTGGAAGGTATATTCAATATAATTGCATCATACCTTTGGCAAGACAAAAAAGAAATTCTCTTTAGTTAATATTTTCTGGAAGGCCTTAGGATTATGCACAATATTGATTTTAAGGAGCTATCATCTGGAACCAGATGATGATTTGCTGAATTCACTTATTCATTTATTCACGCATCCATTAAAAAGCCTTGCACTGAATTCATCATAAGATGATACTGGGTTAAACAAACACCTCCTTGGAGCATTTAGTTAATGAATGAATGAATGAATGAATGAATGAATGAATCTATGAATCTCTATCTATCCCTTACATTCTAGTAGGAGAAACAGAAATAGAAGTAGCCAACTATAAAACAATGTGATAAACGCTAAAACAGAATAATGTTCACAATGCTATGGAAGGATGGACATATGAGTTCTGTTTGAGAATACATGCTTCACACTGATAATATTGGATATTAATGAATTAACCAATTCAGAGAGTCCTAGAACCAATTGTGAAAAGCCATCATATGTTGGCTGATTTTCTTCTAATATTTTGATTTATTTATTGAAGCATGGTTATATGGTTCAAAACTCAAGAGCCCCAAAAGGGTATACATGAAAAGCCTTTATCCCACTCTTGTCACCCAGCTATTCATCCATTCCATCCCTGGAGAATCCAATATTATCAATGACCACAGATGCTTTACATACAGATAAGCAAATACTTTTATATAGATTTGTGTGTTTACATGTCCAAACACATGCAAGCGCACACAAACACATAATCCTTCTCTTTATTTCACAAGTGATAGTATACTCTCTATACTGTTCTGTACTTTGCTTTCTGTCCTTAAAAATATTTCTTGAAGGTCACTTTCTATCATATTTAGGTCTCTATCAATCTTTTGCTGTACTAAAAAATGTTACAACAAATATCACTGTACCTGTAATATTTTGTAGAAATAATACCAAGACATGGGATTACAAAATCAAAGAGTACAAAGTTGCATTTAAAAATTGCTATAGTATTTTGATGAGGATAGATTGCATTGATAGATCAATTTGAAAATGTAACATCTTTAATCTAATTCCCTAATCCAGGGGTATGACTTGCCTTGCATGTCCATATTTAGTGGTTTTATTATAAAAACTATGAATATTGTTCACTGCCAAATACTGAACTGTTACATTTTCTTCCTTATAGAAGTTTTTCTTTTCTGGAGTTATCAAATTTTCGCATATATATTTTTTCCATATACTGCGACGTCCTCTGACTAAGTCTTCCCACATTCTCCAATGAGTCTATAAAGCATCTTTCCATTTTCCCCATGTGCAGACCTGTTAGATATTCCAACAGTTCTAATATGTTTTTCTGGTGCTGTGCCTCCTGGAACCCTCTGTTCCACTCCAGTCAGATTGTTTCTCTCTGATTTTGCTGCAAAGCCTACCTAGGGCTTTCCCTTCGCAATTATCATAGGGATTGTCTTTGCCTCTACCCTATTGAATCCCTGTCTTCATCGTTCTTGGGTTTAACACTCATTTTAGAGAAGAATAACCTCTAACAGTTTCATGAAAAACTTTTTAGTCTCCCTTTACACTTGCTACCTAGCTTGACTTGGTAAAGAATTCTAGACCAAACATGTTTTCATCAAAACTTTGAAGGCAGATCTCCATTATATTCTAGATTCTTGTATGTGGCTGCTAAACAGTCTGAAACTATTTGTGATTGTTAGGTTCTGGTGTCAGTTTGGTCACGTGATGGTGCCCAGTTGTCTGGTCAGGCAAGAACTGACCTAACTGTTACTGCAAGGATATTTCATGGCCTGTTAATAAACCAGAAGGCTGGTTTATTATATCATCGGTCTGATTACGTCTACTATCAAGTAAGGTTGTCTTCTGCAATGAGAAAATCTTATCAGTTGGATTTAATCAATTGAAGACTTTTAAGGGAGAAGAGAGAATTTTCACTTTTTCACCAGCCAGCTTCTCCTATGGAGTTCGCTAAGGACATTCATCAGAGTTACTAGCTTCATGGCCTGCCCTACAGAGTTTGGACCCCTGCATCCCCACAGTTGCATGAAACACTTTAATAAATCTCATATTTACAGATATCTCCTGCTCATTCTGTTTCCCTAGAGAACCCTGACTAATAGATTATACTTATTCCTGATAGTCTATGTGCCTGTTTTTTCTTTTTGGATGAAAGGACTTTGCCTTTACTCCTAGTGATTGAAATTTCACTGAAGGTATATCTTTTCTTTTTTCAATTACTATTCTGCGGATTCAATGGGCTTGAAATTCATGTCTTTTGGTTCTAGAAAAAACTCTAGTATTACTTCTTCGAGAAATTGTTCCCCATCCCTGTATTCTTTTGGGGGGGCTCTTACTAATTACATTTTGGATCTCCTGTATTTATCTTCCAGTTTTTATTTTCCTTCTTTTTGTCCAACTCTTTGTACTTTGTTCCACTCTCTGGGAAGCTTCTTCAGGCTTATTATCTTCCAATTCTTCTATTGACTATTTTTGTTCCTATTGTGTTACCTTTACTGACTAAGAGCTCTGTGTTCTCTGATTGACATTTTAATAATGTAATTTTTATGTAAACAATATAAGTTCTTACTTCTCTGAGGATGTTAATGGTAATTCTGTCTCTTTCTCCTCTAAGTTTCTCTTATTGGCTTGTTTGTTGGTTCTTCAAGTTTTATACCGGGAACTTTCCTCAAAAGCTTCATTGACCATATTTTCCATGTTAAAAGATGGCACTAAAAAGTTGATTAGAAATTTAGTGCAGATGGGGGGATTTTGCTGCTGGTGGGTTTTCCTGGAAGGTGTTATGTTGGCCAGCAAGCTTTTTATTGAGCAACCCCAAGTCTGGAGGGTTTTTTCTAGGTTAGTTCAGTTTCCATAGAGAAGAATCTACCCCTTTCCTGCCTGGGAGTGTTGGAAGGGACAGAATTTTATCACCCGATAAAACTGATGTCTTATCATTCAGTATGCGAACTTTTATGTAATGTCCCTTTTTCTGTAGTGTGCGCCATTGAATCCTGAGAATTAAGGTTCAATTGTTCCAAAGAATCTATCTCTGTTCTTTTGTGAAATGAAAGGAGGGGGGAAAACAAGCCAGTTCTATCAAACTGAAGATAACTGTATAAGGGTGATATAAAACAGTGTAAATATGTAGTGATTTTAGAAGATGAGCTTTGACACGTAAAATATGAGTAATATCCCAATTTGTGTGCTGGGCTCTCAGAACATTAGAAAAAATTTCTGATAATCACTGTCACCTCTTCCCTAAAGATCAGTTCAGTTTGTTGTACCTGTTAACAGCACAATGTGAATTCTAGCACCATTAGAACAGCTAATGGAAGTAACCATTGTCTGTGTTAAACCCAACAGTGTTAGCAACCAAACACTGCAAGGACTCAGGTGACTTGAAATGAGCATCATATTGTACTATGAGTCTGAATTTGAATTACCTTCCCTATTATATTGTATATTCCTTAGGGACAGAGACCCTTCAATTTTTATATCTGATTTAGCACTGAGACAATGTCTTTTATATCATAAGTACTTGCTAAATTTTTGTATAATGAATAAATGAATGGATGGATGAGGGTTTTAATGAGTTAACAGAAGGACAAATAAAATAACAAGAAACAGAGAAATTTTTTTTTTGCCTAAAGAAATACATAATCTAAACACTCAGGAGGAGAAATGGCAGAAATTGATTTGAAACATTTGAAATTTAATCAAAGAGTAGGTGAATAAAATGAATGTGGGCTCATTCACCAAATGCTAACCGATTAATTAGATTACTAAATTTGAAAACACTAATTTCCTGAGAAGCACATAGAAACAATTATACTATGGTTATAATAATAATAACCACCAAGAAGTAGTTAAAACTGAAACTTTTTGTGTTTGTTTGCTTAAATGTCTTAAATGTACTCATGCAATATACATAGTAGATAAATTGGCTATGAAGATAGACCTACCTGGTTAGAATTTGGCTCTAGTCCTTACTACCTAATTAAATCTAAATCTTTTTCTTCATGTGTAAAATGGGAATGATAATGGCAACTACTTTATACAATTGTAATATTTAAATAAGAAAATGCACTTACAATACATTGTACAGTGCCTGACATATAGTAGGTGCACAATAAATGTTATGTGGTATTTCTGTTGGAATGGGTCATGAAGGGGAAGTTGACAGTGTTCAGAATATATTTTGCCTTCTATAATTTGATTTCATAGAGAGCTACCATGTGTTTCTATAAATATCCTGCTGTTACTCTGTAAAACATGAACACTGTACAAAATGGGCCATTTGTGTGACTTTAGAATAGCATGTTTTATATCTTCTTATATCCCAGAAAGCCCTTTTTGTTGCCATGCTAATGAATAGTTCAGTAAGTTCTTTATCAAAATATGTGACTTAGTCGCCTCAGTTAGACATTCATTTAATCTGTGAGGAAAGATGGATAAGAGAAGGAAGCCAGAAAGATGGATCAAAACAGGAAGAGGTGGTGAGATAAAAGGAGGGAAACAGATATGGAGTAAACCAAGACCAATAGCAAGACAGGTGAAGGAGGAGAGACCTGAAAGAACCATTGGGTTGACGTGTTGTTTTAGTGAAATGGTTCTGTCAAAGTGATAAATGGTCTTCCTTGGAATAACTCTGGGAACAGTCTCTGTGGTTCAACCCATTAGAGAGAGAAATGAAAAGCCTGGTGGACATGAAAGCACAAATCTACCAGAAGAGTTTTAACCACCCAGATATTCCATGATGCAGCTAAAACCAAGAGGGAGATGCAAAAGCTTTTGTTAGCTGCTGTCTCATAGTGTTTAGAGTAATGGTTTTTCCAGGAAAACATCTTGACAGCAAGAAATGTTAGTTTTCATGCCTGTGGTCTATTCACTGAGTAAAAGCAGAAGATGTCCTACTATATACATCCATGTACTTATACCTTCTTCTAAGGTCCACTGTGTGATTAGTGCCTTGGCTCTGTTATCTTATCATGTTCTCTCTGAAACGAAGATTAAGGGGAACTAGAGAAACAAACTGTGCAATTACTGTGGCTTCTGATTTAAAGTAGGGTGATAGAGATATTAGTTCCCCTGATTATTCCTGAGGCTCCTAGGTTTACTGGCAAAAGTGGTGAACCAAACATGAATAGAAGTGTTTTCCAGTCCCGCTTGTGCCTATCGTCCTTGGGAAGCCCCTAACATCTCCAAGACTTCACGTCCCAAATCTATAAAATTATTCTTCTAGCTTGGTGATTCTTAACCACTTACGTTTATGGATTCTTTGAAAATCTAATAAAAATCTGGAGCCTCTTCTCAGATTTATGTGTGCTGCAATATTATAGATTATCAAGGAGCAACCACACACATGCAGGCATGCTCTACAAAGCTAGATTGAATTTCTCATTCATTTATCCAAAAATACAAGACATTTTTGGAAGTGAGGCAGTCACACAGAACAGGAACAGATACCCTTTATCTCAGTGTAGTTCTCCTTGGGCCCAGGTCCCTAAAAGGGAGCTGATGACGCCATTTGCATAAATTAGGATCTGACCTGATCCAAGAGAAGGAATTCTTTTTTTGTTGTTGTTTTTTCCTATTTTAGTATATGTGCCCCCGAAGCAAGCACCAAGAGGAGGAATTCTTGCTGTATCATTTCCCCTTTATACTCAGGGCTTGCGTCACCACATAGGAGCCTCCAGTGGAGGAAATTTTCGCAAAGAGCTGATCTTTTACTCTTGTATCACATGGCATCAGCTCAGCCACATCCTTGTACAGGGAAGAAAGCAAAGTCAGAGCCCTGCTCTCCACCTCCAGTTTTCTAACTTCCAGAAATTCATCCCTCCCACATACACACAACTTCTGGCACATAATTTCACAGGGTTTGCAGAATCTCCCCAAACCTATGCTGTGGCCTCCAGCTTAAGAGTCCCTGATCTAGGTGATCTTTTTGGCTTTTCTGACCTTTACAATGTTATCGAATATCACAAATATTCCTTCAGATTACAGTGGGAGCATTTGGCCTAAAGAGCAACTTTGATCTTTAGCTCTCAAAAGAGTAATTAAGTATTTTCTTTTGATTCTACTGGTTTTTTTTTTAAATTCTCATTTTAATGGTGAAGTTGACAGTGTTGTACCTAAGACTGTCATGCTAAAATCAAATAAACTCCATCTTTTAGTCTTGTTAGCATTAGAGATTATTATATCTCATAATAATATTTCTAAAGTTTAAAGTGAAGGAACTTAGGGGTCATTCTGTGCTGACTTCAGCTGAGGGTGCCATAAATGTCTATATTGTGGTTTATATCTAGATTTAGTTTATTCTACTTCTCCTTCTTGAGAGAAGTGAGATAGTCTATGCTTCACATTTCATCTGAAATTTCATCTCAGCAAATTCCTATTTAACCAGAAGTTGGTTTCAAGTTCATCATCATCATCATTATCAGTTCATTTCATAGTGAACGTCTAAACAGCCAGTGGTGCCCTTACTGAACTATTTAGCTATTCCTTCCAAAAATAATTTATGGAAATGGATAACATTCACTGAGCATTTATTGTGTGCTGGGCACCATGCTAAACACTTTGCAAATACCATCTCCTTTCATCTTATTTCGAATGATTCTTGTCAGGGATCTGACATAGTTTTGGCCTAGCAGTTCTGTTTTTTAGGGGGTTATACTTTGCATTTCCCTGAAGCTTAGGGATCACTTCTGTTGCTGTTGCCACCCCTTTGGTTTTAGTGAGAAAAAAAAAGTGGAGCTAAGGACAAAATCCAGGAACCAGCTGTGTGGGAGGAAGGAGTACTGGGTTTCTGAGTGCTGCCAAGAGGCGACTACTCTAATCTACAACCGAGGATCCTAGAAAACCTTGGAAGTGGGGAAAGGACAGGAAAATAATATCTGCAAGTGCCTGGTAATATATGCCTTATCACATTTCATCCTCACTTTACTATGTGAGGCAAGTACATCTGCAGATAAGCATGAAGTTACTTAGCTAATGGGTAGTGGAACAGGGGTTCTAACTAGTCCTGTTATTTTCAAAGCTTATCTTATTTCAGCTGTCTCACAATAAAGACATAAAAGGGGAGAGTAAAGCAGAATGAGAGGGAAATCATGCTTTTAAAAAATAACATGGAGGGTGCATGGGTGGTTCAGTGCCAGAATGCTCGCATTTCATGCAGGAGACCCAGGTTAGATTTCCAGACCGTGCACCACTCCCCACCCCAAAAAGAAAAGTAACGTGGACATTACAAGTTGAGACTGACAGACAGAACTTGATCTACTACTCAGAATCCCTAACTTAGATATGGAGACAGAAAGCCGGGTTAACTTCTCAATAGGGAAAACTAAGTGTTGAGTAGCAAATGGAAAAAAAAGAAAATACATCCACTGTATTAACTAGATGAAACGTTTTTTATTCAATGGATTGTTTTAGACTGTGAGCCACATTCTTTCGCTGTATATACTATGCTGATCATATTTTTTTTCAAAATTCATTTGAATCTTTTCTTACCTTAAGCATTTAATCACATATATCCAAGGGATGTTAAAGCCTAAATAAGCTAGTTTCTGAAAATTCTTTTGAATTTGCAAAGGAAGTCATGCTGGGGAAGAGTTGAGGGGAATCTTCCAATCATAATTCAGGGTCTTTAAATCAGAGCAATGAGAAATCATTTTAATTAAGGAATATCCCTATGTCTTCCCCAACAGCTGGTTTGCTTGCAAGTAGGAAAGCTAAAAATGAATCAGAGAAAAAGGGTTTGCACAATTTCTAAAATAACTTGATATATTTAGAAGTGTGACTCTGTGTGTGTGTTCTTGTGCAAGTGCAGAAAACCAGAGAGCTTGTGTGAAGGAATTTTAACGATGATGCAATTTTGAGAATCTTCAAATATCAAATGAAATATGTGGCATAGTTCTACATGTAATGTTCAGTTATGTCTGGCTGTGAGCTCCATGTTAGTATAACTGTGTGAGATAGTCAGGATTTGATGTTTTAAAATGTAGGCAATATAGCTGTGTATGTGAAGACATGGTAAGAAGGTTATTTTAAATATATGTTAATGTGTACCAAACACCAGTGAGAAGCAGGACAGTGGGGGAATGCTATCTGTAGATGGGGGCCATGCATCCTCTACATGATGATGATGTAATCTGCAACGTTAAATGTCATTTGGAGGTTTGTCTGCAAGACAACAGGTGGTATTGATGTTAAAAGCCCAAAAGCAGTTACCATGGAAACCAGGTGCAAGTTTAGATCTGTGTGTCCACGCTCTCTGCCACATGCAGAAAAAGTATCTTATAATTAAATGAAATATCTGAAATATGATTCACAGCCATATCTTCTGAGTCTTCAATTACCTGCCAAATATTGTGAGATGAGTAAGTTACAACTTCTCAATCTCAGCTTCCTCGTCTGGAAAAGTGATAGAATTAGAGAACATTTCTAAGATTCTTTATGTCTCTATGATTTCTTAAGTTCCTTTTTCTAAGCATATGTCCACAATACTAACATATCTATTTTTTGGTGTATATAGAGTTTCATAAATATGTAGGTAATGAAAAATAATTTTAAATATTAAGTGTGGTAGTTAGATTCAGTTGTCAACTTGGCCAGGTGAAGGCACCTAGTTCTATTGCTGTGGACTCAAGCCAATGGCATGTGAACCTCATCTGTTGCTAATTACATCTGCAGTCAGCTAGGAGGCATGCCTGCTGCAATGAATGACGTCTGACTTAATTGGCTGGTGCTTAAATGAGAGAGTGCAACATAGCACAGCCTAAGCAACTCGGCATTCTTCATCTCAGCACTCGCAGCTCAGCCCAGGCCTTTGGAGATGTAGAAAGAAGTCACCCTGGGGAAAGTTGTTGAAACCCAGGGACCTGGAGAGAAGGCCAGTGGAGACCATCCTGTGCCTTCCCAAGTAAGAAAGAACCTCAGTGGAAAGTTAGCTGCCTTTCCACTGAAGAACTAACAAAATAAATCCCCTTTTATTAAAAGCCAATCCATTTCTGGTGTGTTGCATCCTGGCAGCTAGCAAAGTAGAACACTAAGATGTACTTATTATAAATAATTTATAAATTATAGAAAAGTGAAAACAAAGCAATTCAAGTTACCCATAGTCCTAAGACTCATAGATAGCAGCTCCCATTATCCATGTTATTCCTTCCAGACTTATTTTTATATACCTAATGCATTTGAGATTGTACTGTTTATAGATATACTATAAATATATCCTCTATGTTCTGTTTTTCTAAAACTTTAACATAACATCATATGCTAATACATTAAAAATGCTTAATAGACATCAGTTTAATCTTATTTCTTCCCTGTTTTGTTGGACTTTTTGGATGTTTGAATTTTTTCATTATTATAAATAACATTATAATGATTGTCTTTGGGAACAAACTCCATCCATTTTTCTGATATATTGCTATAATAGAACAGCTGAGTCAAAGAGTGTGTTCTAGATTACTGTTCTAGTTTGCTAGCTGCCAGAATGCAACACACCAGAGATGGATTGGCTTTTAATAAAAGGGGATTTATTTTGTTAGTTTTCCAGAGGAAAGGCAGCTAACTTTCCACTGAGGTTCTTTCTTACGTGGGAAGGCACAAGGTGATCTCTTCTGGCCTTCTCTCCAGGCCCCTGGGTTCCAACAACTTTCCCTGGGAAAAGTTGACTTCTTTCTGTATCTCCAAGCGCCTAGGCTGAGCTTCGAGTGCTGAGATAAGGAATGCTGAGCTGCTTGGACTGTGCTACATTGAGCTCTCTCATTTAAGCACCAGCCAATTAAGTCAAACAGCACTCATTGCATCAGGCAAGCCTCCTAGCCAGCTGCAGATGTAATCAGCAACAGATGAGATTCACATACTATTGGTTCATGTCTACAGTAACAAAATTAGGTACCTTCACCTGGCCAAATTGACAACTGAATCAAACTACCACAATTACTATGTACTACTTTTAATATATGTATATTGAAATATGGATCAAAACATACATATTTTTGATCAGGAGTTTTTCAAGTTATAGGTGACAGAAAATCAATTAAAACTATTCAAATTGACTTAAATCAAGCAAAGTGGGGAAGGGAAGGTTTTGGTTTATATAACTGAAAACATCAGGATAAGGCCTGACTCTAGGTATGGTTTGAGTCAGGGATTTAAGCAGTGTTAATAGTAATAATAGCTAACGTTTATTGAGCACATTCTATATGCCAAGTGCCTCTATATGATTAAGTGCTTTATATCATTAATTCATTTAACCCTCACAGCATTCTATATATATATTTTTTGTATGCTGTATGATGGGGTCATATTTCATAATTTTTCCATGTAAGCATCCCATTATTGTAGCACCGTTTGTTGAATTTTTATCTGTTTGTTTTGCTGTTTGTTTGTTTTTTGCAAAGTGCAATGGACCAGGAATCAAACCCAGGTCTCCCACATGGCAAGTGAGAATTCTACCACTCAACTACCCTTGTGCCCCCCAGAAAGCACTATTTTGATTCTTATTTTACAGCTCTCTCTCCATCTCTCATCTCAGTCGTCCTCCTTGTAGCTTCATTCCCAGGCAGATTTTCTCTACATGGTGGTCTCAGGCTGCCCCCGGCTCACATCTTCCTGGACCCAAGTCCACAGTATGGAATGTGCCTCTTTTCTGGTTACTCAGGTAAACATTCTAGAATTAACTCTCTTTGGACCTGGCTCCTGGGTTGGCCTTGACCCTATTCGCATCCTTGATCAACTCACCAGGAGAATCTAAAACACTAATTGATGGCCAGATTAGATTAAACTCACCTACCCTTGGAGCTGTCCCAAAGCACCTGGCCTCAGAGTGTGGATGGAGTACTTCGCCCAAAGATAAAAAACAGGGTGAGTGGATAGCAGATGACCAATTCCACTACAGCAGCAAATCCCTCTACAATAAGAACCCAGGAATTTTGTGTTACATTTGGAGAAAGGAACAGTGGCAACAAACTATCTGGAAGAAAAATATCTTCCTGATTCAAGTTTCAGAGGAACAGTGCTTATCACTTTTCACATTTGCAATATGGAAGGCTAGTTTTAGTTTACAATAATTGCTCAAATGCCAAACACACTTCAGATAAATATGTTCATTCTACATGCAAAATCCAAATATATGGAAAAATGAAATTTAAATAAACCTTCAAGGGTTGACTCTTTCCACATTAAAGCCACATCCATAATTTTCCTAAATCTGTATAGTACATCTAAGAAATTATCTAGATAAATGTCACTTTTGCTAACTATATGACAAAACGATAAGTTTTCTTTGATGCTTAGCCAGCATTTTAGTGTGTGCTATAGTTCACAGGCATTCTACAGTTAGAATAATCAGCCATGAAAACAAAGTACCATGTTACATTTACTAAGTATCTATGTTTATTAATCTTGGCATTCTTTGCTATGTAATGGAGGTAAAGCAGGATAGGAAAGAGAGAAGGCCTGTGCTGTGCTGTATATGGATTGCCATGGAAACAGCAGCTGACCAATCAACGGCGAATAGTCACAGCATACAGCTCCTCTATCCCACAGTCTCAGTGTGCCGATGTCCTGATACTGACGTCTTTTTGATTCTGATCCCACTTACAGTGATAATCTTTTGGCATCTAAATCTATGACACACACCTGTTAAGAAAAAATCAGATGTATAATTCTTTGGTGTTAAAATTTTCACTCTCCACATGCATATATAGCCATAGGCAGTTATTTCTTCCCCAAAATGTTACCAAAATTTCTAATACTTTCCTTACCAATCATTTTCCTCAACCGTGCCCCCACACTAACCAACTCACTGTCTCTTTCCTCCCCATTACTATCCCTTAACGCCTTAGTTTATTTTGCCTGAAGCATTTTCCACAATATCAAGAAATATATAAACATTAGCCCATTTTAAACTTTCCAGCTTCAGATTTAATAAAGAAGAACAGCTCAAAAATATATTCAGATGAACTATGCAAAAGTTCAGCCATCAGAAACACGAAAAATCAATTTCATATTTCTCTACTGAATTCAGGAAATAAAAACAGATCGGTTTCTCAGAAAAGCTGAAGAAAAGTAAATGATGAAAAAAGCTAAAGTCTTTGTAGCATAGTCTAAGTTATAAAAAGGAATGAAGTATTTTTTAATACTCTTCCAGTTCTACTGGTTTGCAGATTTCTTTCAGCTGGGGGACCTTAGATCTGCAGAGAAGTTTAAAAAAGTCTCTTGGCTATAAATGAATTCCTCATGAAATAACATGTTCTCTAACATAGCTTCAGTGAGTGGGAAGGGCTGTGTGTTACAATGATAAAGTCAAAATCAAGTCTTCTCATCTTTGTTATTCTTACATAAAAGAATTTGAACTACTGGTTTCCATTGACAGACTGAATACTAAATAATGGCTGCTGACATTTAAACCTATCGCCAGATCACATAGTAAATCTGGAGGGATGATTGAAAATAAGTCTTAGAACCACTCAATGTCCAGTGATTCACTGGTAGAACAATGGGTTGATTTGATAATACAGTAATACTTTCATTATCTGGACACAGTAAAGAACCAAGTATTCTAAAAAGCAGTTCTTTTTGCCTATAAATTGAAGCTTCAAAAAAATTCAATACTCATTTTCTTTACTTTGTTCCAAAACATTGTTCTAAGAGCTTGATATTCACCAATGAACATAGGGTTTCCCAACTTAATTACTAGAATCTTATCTTTCTTTATTTCCTACTGATGAACCCATTTCCTTTTTCCTTTCATTTTTCATCTCAGAGATATTTTTTGAGTCCCTACTACATACGAGGAATTGTGGTGGGCATCCAGTGGAGGGCACAGCATTTTTGCATACCCTTCCATTTTTCTGAGGCTTCAGTCTCTTTTCTTAAACCCTGAATGTCTTCCTCTCTCACGTTAACAGGCTCCTTGTCTTCTCTCTGTGCCTTAAGTATTAGGGTTCTACTTCTACAAATTATTGTTCGTGGTCCTCTCCTCAACCACAGGCTGTTTTTGTTACCTTACCTACTTTTAAGCCTTCAACTACTGTTAATAAACTAGTGAATCTATCTCTATATCTTCTTGCAATAAGTTATTCATTCACTGATGCATTCAATAAATATCTAATGAGCATTTACTATCATCTAAGCACAAAACTAGAAGCAGAGAATTCAAAAAATATGTAAGAAGAGCATGGTTTCTGACTTCAGAGAGATGAAAATCTAATGGAAAGACAGACAGAAACCAAGCAAACAAGTGAGTAAATAAAATAATTATGTGTCATGATGATTTTTATGAAGGAAACAAGGGGATGAAAGTGAGAATACAGAAAACCAACTATTAGATAGGATGGTCAGGGTGGATTCCCTGAAGAAGTGACATTTGGACAGAAACTGAATGATGAAAAGGAACCAGCCTTGCCTGGAATCAGAGGAAGACTATGCTAGAAGTGAATAGCATGAGCTAAGTTCATTAGGTAGAAAATTCTTGCTGACCTATGTGACTGGATGAAAATGAACTGGGAGAAAGTCATGTGGGATTGCAGTAGCTAGATGATGCAGAATTTGGAAACCCTGACAAATTATTTTATTCTAGGTGGATCTGGAAGTCATTGAATTATTTTAAGCAAAAGGTTGGTATGGCCTGATTCACATTTTACTATTACCCTTGGTGCCAAGAAAAATAGATTGCAGGAAGGCACGAATGGACTTAGTGATCAGTTAAGAAGCTACTGACGTTCTAAGGTGAGATGGTGGTAACTGGGCTAGCTGATGGGAGTAGATGTAGATAGAAGTGGGTAGATTATATATAGGACCTCATGCTGGATGTCATGTACAGGGTGAGGAAAATGTAAGACTCAAGAATGATTCATAGCCTTCTATTTGAGCAACTGTTGGACAGTAGTGGCATTTTGAAGTTCAGGCACACAAATCAGATAATCAGATCTACATAGTTGATCACCTACTGAATATGTCCATCAAGATTTTCTCCAAATATTCCAAGCTAAGCACGTGTAAAGTTGAATTAATGATTGATTCCTCTCAATTCACCTCACTCCCCATCTGCTCCATTTTCATTATTCTAGATCTACATTATTCAGAATCTATTTAATGTCTAGACTAGAAAGTTTAATGTCACTTGAGACAATTTTTTTTTCTCACAATGCTTCCCTTACCATAGTATCCTTTAAAGTTTACATCAGATATGTCCTCTAAATACCCTCTGTTCTTTCAACTGCACTGCCACTACTGTAATCGTCGCTTCATGGATTACTACAGAGTACTGTGTCTTTCTTCCAGCCACCAGTCTCTTTTCTCTCTAGTCAGTCCTTTATAGTGCAGTGAGATAGACATGTCTCAAAATAATTCAATTATTTCTGTCTCCTGCCTATAAACCTCTTTTGGTTTCCCAATGCTTATAGTTAGAACATACAAACTCTTAGACTGAGGACCAACTTACTTTATGGCCACACTTTCTGTTTCTGTACTCCACACACTGGGTTTTCTCATTCACACTGAGCCATTTCATTCAGACTCATGCCATTCTCTGAATGCCATCAACCCACTTATAACACCTTTCTTTGTACAGGCTCTGTGATGGTCTTTCTCCTCTTCTTCACCTGATAGGCTCATACATTTTTCAGGGACCTGTTCCAGTGGTTCATTCTTAAGGAACCATTCCTAACTTCTCCAGACAGTGAGTTGATGGGCCTCTACTACAATATCTTTGTTATAATGAACAGTACATTTTTTACTTTCCTTGCTCATTTATCTGTTTATCCTAATGGACCTGCATTTTTTAATGCAAGGTCACAGGACCACTTGCATTAGAATTTCCTGAGATGCTGTAATGGTTTGAAGTGTAGATGCCCCAGAAAAGATCATGTTCAAAAAAAGATCTACTAATCCATTTCTGGAGGAGTAGACCTATTGTAGGTGGGACCTTTGGACTAGATTATTTCAATTGAGATGTGACCCACCTCATTCAACGTGGGTTTTAATCCTCTCACTGGAGTCCTTTATAAGAGGATGAAGGATAGAGAAAGGACACAGAAAAAAGGCCTCAGAAGAGCTAAAAGAGAGAATCATGCAGAAGCTCAGAGAGGAAGCCACTGACACCAGAAATGGGAAGTAATGAAACTCAGAAGAGGGAGACCAGCAGACATGCCATGTGCCTTCCCACATGACAGAGGTGTCCGAGATGCTGGTACCTGTCTTCAGATTCCAGGTATTGTCCTGTTGATGCCTTGATTTGCACATTTTCATGACCTAAGAACCGTAAGTTTGTAAGTTAATAAGTCCTATTGTAAAATCCAACCCATTTCTGGTATATTACATTTCATCAGCTTTAGCAAACCAAAAAAGCTGTTCATTTAAAATGCAAATTTCTGGTCCCTTTCCCATTCTCTTTATATCACATTCTTTCTGGGTAGAGCCTCAGCATCTCCATTTTAGCCAGTTCCGCAAGTGATTGTCTATACTAAATGGTAAGAATCACAACACTAGGCTATAAGCTCCTCAATAGCAAGGCCAAATCTTATTTTTCTCCTTTTAGTACTTAATACATGCTCAACAAATGTTTATTGAATGGTCACTGATTTCAAACTTAATATATTATTTATCTAACATACCATTATTCATTCTACACATAATTGACTCTAATTAGAACTGCACAATTAGCAAGTTTCTAATATTTAGGTTTTTTATTAATACTGTACGAAGTTTTAAAAACTCACATGATATGGCATGCAAGAGAAAAAATTAAGTACTCATTCCTTCACACAAACAAAAAAAGATAAAAAAAATCTTCAATCACCAGTTAGATATAATGTTTTTACTGTTTTCTGTGATGCTAGCTGAGATATGCACAAGCAACAGGAATAGAAATAATTTACTAAAATATTTGTATCAATTACACATGCACAGGGAATTCATAAAGGAAAACCCTCCCCTTGAATATAAACCATAGTCTGAAAAACAAGAAAGAATATGTGAACACAGTTGTAATAGGTTTGTTCAACATGTTGGTGGAAGCTTGTGGAAGTTCTCCTCTGATTATTTCTATCTTCTCAGTGAATTGGAAAGAAAGGCCATCAATTGGGATTGAGGATGGGAAAAGAGATGGTGTAATCAGTTTGAGGAGACTTGAAGGAATAAAATAGCCATCTAGGAGAATTTGAGAGTGAAAATGCAGAGAATTATGGGCGCCTTCCAAACCTGCTAAAGGATACTAGTAGATATTTTGTGTTCTTTTCTCTAGTCATATTGAACAGATAAGAAGTTGATGTAGAGTTGAAATTAACCAGGGAGGAGCAAACATATTGGGAATGTATCTATTCTAATGATGGACTAAGGGATTTAAACTATGTGAGGGGGAAGTATGGACTTGAAAGTGGTGATGGACAATGGAAAAATGACATATCTATTGACAACCAAGGATTGTTATGGTCAAAGTTCTAAAGGCAATGAACTGCAAAGATGAAAGTAGTGGTGATGGTGGTCTTAGAATGAGATTCTTAAAACTGAGAAGACAAGGATCTGAGCTGAGGGAATTCGAAGGGTCATCCATGTGGATATTGAAATTGTCAGAATTAGGACACGTAGCATCAGGAATAATGACAGTAATCCAAATACTGAAATCTCCAAAGAACTAGTTTTGGACATTAAAGTGGGTGAAAGACCACTAATGGCTGCCATTTTTTTTTTTATGTGTGTGCTTGCTTACTTTTCTTGTGTCTAAGTCCGTTTTGAAATTTTTGAGGCAACCAAGACAGTCTTTATTTCTTCTCCGTATCCAGATCCCTTTCTTTCCCCTACCCTGTTTCTCCAGAGACAAAATGTCCGTCTCTGTAGACCCTGATTTTCCCACCTAGTGCTTCTTCTCAGTTTACTCTTTTTTTGTTGTTGTTACCAGTTCTCCCTTCACTCCAGTGCTCTCTTTCCTGTCCTCTACAATTTCTTGCCCTTATCTCAAGATTCACTAATGGGAGAGTGAAGTTATGAAAAATCAAGACCAGAATGAGAGTTAGGGCCAGAGGTAAGGAATCTGAGAAGCAAAGGAGGCTGGCATTGCTAGTTTGCATTATCTACTAAATTCTATCCTATGCAACTATCTACTGAACTCTGTTCAGACACCTTTGTGGCATATTTACATCTTGGACACAACGTAAAGTTGCATGCACAGGACTCAATAGCAAAGTATTACCTGAACAGATACAAAATGCTCTATGATGTCTACAAATGGGTAAAGTAGATTTGATTACACATTCTGAAAATGTACTCAGAGCTTCCAAAATGGATGCCTTTCTGCAGACTAGCAGCATCAATGATGATTATGATGGCGTCTACTGCAGTAACAACAAATGAAAAAATCAGTTCCGTTCACAATTGAATGGAGCACTTAGACTTTTGAGTATATAGTATGACACTGCTTAATAATCAGTAAAATCTGTTATTACCTACTTACTTATGGTTTTCATAGCATGGAGCTTGCCAGTTAATATTTAAAAATATTTAGGGTACAGATGGTGACCGTAATTGGAAAAGATTATTTTAAAAGAAGATATTTAAAAAATAAAAGAAGATATAAAAGTGGTCAAATGATAGCTAATAAATATACTTCTCTGAATGCTAGTTATGGTGGGTTATAGACCTTTGCACCTGAAATAAAATATTTGAAAAACAAGAAATATTTTTAAAATGTTACCTACTCTATAGTATGATTAGAGCTAAATATTATATTCAATTTCTCTTTGGTATCAAGACTTTAACTCAAGTCAGTTAGTTGTATATCCTTTGATATATTTTATCAGCACTAAAACAAATTCAAAAGTGAATATTGAGCAGCTCTTTTGCACATCACTGAAAATTTCTGTTTTCTCATCCAGTAGTCAGAAATCTTCCTTGCCATTGGTAATCTGAATAATTTCTCCTGGCATTAACATTACTGACCCTTTGTCATCTACCCACATTTTGTGTTAACGCCATTATTTGGTCTTTAGGTATCAACCTCTCTGGGCTTCACCTTAGTTTACGGGTATAATCTCATCAGCCCTTAGACTACACAAATTTAAATGTGACCAATACTTATGTAGTGGGTCTGGTTGATAGTATATTGGTGGTGGTGTTTCAATAGTTAGAATAATTCTCATCTTGGCGTAAAAAGATTTCTCATCCCAGGACTTTTTTCTCTAGAGGCTGGAAAATAAGGATCTTTAACCTCATTTTATGAGAGACATTTTCTAGTGTTCAGGGGTAGGGTTCCATTTAAATGTATAAGCCCCCTTTTTATAGGTTTTGCAGCATCCTTGCTACTGAAAATGTGTTTTAAAAATCACCTGGGCAGCATCTAAGATCTAGTTAGGTTTGTTCCACCTACACTTATTGAATCAACCCCTACCCCTGATCTTCTGAAACGGAATTTACTTTTTAACAAGATTCCTAGGTGATTTATATGCACTTAGAATTTGAAATCTTGGGCCTTTTGTATTACTCTGATAGATATGGAAAAAATGAAAGACAAATGCAGGCAAACTATGCGATAAACATTTATGCCATCCATTTGTTTATTTAACATGTATTTACTGGGTATCTTCCTTGGGCCAGTCAGTGTTCTAGGAGCTAAGGAGAAAATGATAAATAATTCAGACTATGCCACTACGTATTGGGGTTTCAGCTTGGTAGATACTTTGCTATAGACCCAACACTGTAGCAGGCAATATGGGACTGCAGGAGAAGTGTATTTCATTTTGCCAAATCTTTATGAGCAGTTAGTACGTGCACAAGCGCTGTAGGAGCTACAAGGATCCTATAAAGGTGTTGGTCCTGCCCTCGAGGACCTTATTGTGGCAAACATGCTCCCTGCTCTCACAATCCAATTAAGCCAACAAGATTTACATACACAAAACGACTTGGAATGATACAAATATAATAAATTGTGTGATGCTAATTATGAATGTTTTGTATTTAAAAAAAGAAAAGAATGGTGCTTGATGGGATTAGGTCTCAGGAGAAGACATAGGATAGCTGTTAGAAAATGCATGGGATATTAAGATAGATTTCATGCAGGAAGCTTTTCTAAATGGACAGTTTAGACATTTTTCTTTAAATGATAAAGTAGATTTGGGAAACTGGGAGACATTGATTTTCTTTATAATATGTGTCATTAGATACATTAAAAAAATACACTGAGTTACCTGTACCCTGATTGTAGAGTTTTAAAAATCAGCTCGAAGAAATACAACAGGACCAAAAGTCTTCTCTTTTACAAAGGCTCTGGAAAAGCCTGACCCATATCTTTAGGTATAAGAAAAGGATTAGCTCAGTGGAAAGGCAGAAGTTTAGGGGTAAATGGATACATGGTTTTGCTCCCCAACATGATCATGGCTGTCATTTCCCTTAATGATAAAGAAACAAATGATTTCTCTCAGCCTGCTTCAGCAAGCACATGATGGGCCTCACATAGTGCCCCTGACCCCTCTGGGCTAGTCTCAACTAATTTCTCACATCCAGCATCACTGCCTATCAGGGAGGGAGGACAGGACCTACAGTAAGTCCTGAATTTTCCAAGATAAATTCTGTTTTCAGATATTCCACTAGTGTGAAGAGGTGGGGAATAAACTGGGATTTGAAATCAGATGAATGTGAATTCTAAAATCATAAGACAATTCACCTATCCTCTCTTAGGCTTGATTTTCTCATTTGTAAAATGAAATAATACTTACTTTATAGGAATTGTTGTGAAAATTGTGGATAAAGTATGTAAGGTGCAGCACAGTAATATCAAGTATACACCTAAATAAAAGGTAGATTATATAATCAGATATTTGCTACATATAATATATGTTCCATATGTGTGTGCACTTCCCTTAACTACCTATAAAGGGCATAATTTTCCATTCAGTTGTACTCAGTGTCCATTGAAGCATATACTCACTTTCTAACACTCTTTGCTTTGTCTCTGTTTCATTCTGTACAAACAAATCTTTCATGGAACTCAAATCTGTCATGGAATGGTTATGCATGCCAATTAATCTCTTTTCTCCTCTCTGTACCCATTATTATTCTGCACCCCCCCCAAAAAAAGAAACTGAGGTATAAACATAATTCAAACAGCTCGATTCTTTCTAGAGTTCTCTCTTTCATGGAGACAGGAGAGTGAAATGATATTTATAGCAGGTGCTCAATAAAATGATTGAAAGATTATATAATAAAACCATCTTCATTTACTAATTTATATGAAAAATGTGAATTGGGTTCCTTCTGTGTGCCCATCCATTTAATAAGCAATGGGATGACAGAAAAAAATTAATACTTTTGAAAGCTCACATGCCAATTAAGTAACAATCGCAACATAATAAGTTATGAGGGATATAAAATTAATTCTAGCTGCTTTAACAAAAAATACATAAAGGTTAAAATATGATAAACATTTCCCCTTCATGTAAAATTTAAAATAGGGGATCTGAACAGTGGGTTGGTCCTTTCCTCTATGCTGTACCATCTCCCAGGCTTTAGTTGTTACTGGGAAAGAGGAAACTAGAGAGTGGGGAGGGTGCGTACACACACGTATCACTTCTGCGCACATTCTAGTGCCTGTACTCAAACGGCCACACTTGACTGCAAGGGAAACTGAAAACATTTCTCACCCTGCTCTCATACAAATACTCATAAATACATTTAAAATCTGACTGGTGTAGACTAACAGCTCTGTGCTCAGGAAGAGGAGAAAATAGATGTGGCGACCAAGTAACCAATCTCTGATAAAAGTAGTAAAGTCCACACTGCTGTTGGGCCATGAATTTCTGGAGGCGTCTAAAGCTTTTGAAGTCCTTTCCTGGAGAAGAGAAAGATGTCATCAGGCTAATCTCATGTAATCAAAGTATATTAACACCTACATCCTGCCAAGCACTGTGCTGGGCGTTAATCAGAAACCCCTGCTGCCTTCAGGGGATTTGAAGTCTAGGATCTCGGACCAGCAACCTTAGCCTAACCCGAGAGCTTACAGGGACCCAGAACTACCGAATCAGAACCTGATGGTTCAGGTAGGAGTGAAAGGTAGAAGCCCTGGTCTAATGAAAGGGTACTTCCATCAGAGAACGTCGTTCTGAAGTCCAGCAACTTGAAAGCACCTGAAATTCCACAAGGAGCAACGCATGAGGGCAGGAGGGTGGTAGGTAAGGACAGGGGCAGTGGGAGAGAAAGGGGCTGTTTGGAAACTCAGGAGAGATCACTGAGGAAAGGTCAGTGGGGCTTTCTGGGCAGGGCATTCAGAGCAATCAGCTTCCACCCTGACAGACCCACCCATGTACTCACAGATATGTATCTTATACATCTCTACACTCTTCCACCCAACCGTGTATGTATCTCCAAACCTCACGTTATAGTTAAACCTTTATATGTTTGAAAGTTACAAGCACCAATGAAACAAATAGGGAGAATTAAATACATCGTTTTGGAGGGGGAAAGAGGGCCTGTCATGTAAATCAGTGGCTCACAGGTTCTACCCTGTGAATCATGTACCTGAATTTGGTATCAAAAACACAAGTGTGGGACCAAGTTTCATGCTTTCTAATATATGCATGTGTATAGAATTTTTCACCCTGCTCTCATACAAATACTCATAAATACATTTAAAATCTGACTGCTGTAAAATAACATTTGGACCAAACTTACTTAGGCTAGGGATTAGGACTTTGAGCCTTACAGACTGTTATACCTTTTAACTATTTCTCTTCCCCTAGCCTCTCTCTCATGTGCTCCCATTTCTCCCCTTTGCCTTTCTTCTCTCCAGGAAAATGCTCTTGATATTTTGACATCTGGAATATATGCCTTGGTAAATATAATGACTGGAAGAACTGTTATCTAAACAGACAGCATAACCTGTTGTAAGAGGAGATGGTTTAGAATTTATAATTAGAATCCTATTTCTAGAACTATTGAAATTCCTTTCAGGGGTGTCTTGACTGCCTTGAAATTGAATGTCATTGAGGATTTTTTTTTTTTTTTTTGCCCTCTTGTTTCCTTGGCAACAGGTTGGTGATGCAGCATTTGAAATCCTCTGTCTCCCTGGAGATGCTGGTGTGGGCAGGTCACAAACCGCTGGTAACAATGCAATAGAAACTGAGTTTGACCAATCTTTTCACTCCAGTCCTTCCATACGCATTATACAAAGAGACTAATCTCAGAGAAGAACGTCTACAATATAATTATTGGCATGATTATCAGTAAGAGAAGTCTTTATCTTTCTTTTCAAAATAGTTTACATTTGCACATAAAACTTAACCCTGAGTCTTGAAATGTATCAGGTAATTGTATGCATCATTTCAGTGTGAGAGTAACACAGTGACAAAGAAATGGTTCTGTGCTACCATTAAAAGTCTGAGAGAAGCGGACACGAGATCAAGGGTCAGGACTCTCCTCTGGATTTATGTCAGGCATATGGTCTTCCTTAGGCAGCCCCAGCCAAGAGCCACTCTCCATCCTTTAAATGTTCTGAAACAAATCATGCCTGTTTCTCTTCAGAGAAAACGTGAAGGGATTGTAAATGGATATCACCTGTCAGTGTTCTTCTCTGGTAGACAAGGAAAAGAGGGCAGCTAGATAAAGAAGATCAGCTGGGATGGAAGAACCACTTAGGGAAAACATAGAAGATGGCTGGAGAGACGGGCAGACGTGGCTATTGGAGCTACAGATGGACAAGACAGCTGGGATACAGACGAATCTGCTACCAAGAAGGCGTAGCTTAGGCACTCAGGGACAGATGAACAAAGGCTGTATGTAAACATAATAAACAGAGGGAGAGCTGGAGGAATATGAAGAATAAAAAGAAGGACAACCCTGGTATTCTCTTGTGGATATGATTAGTGGTTAAGTGCACTGCTTTGGAGTCAGGTAGCCTGGTTTGGAATCACTACTCTAGTTTTTAACAGTTGGATGATCTTGAAGGAGGTAAGCAGGTTATCCAGGCATCAGTGTTGTTCCTGTCTGCAAAATAATTATAACAATGCTATTTTTAGTATTAAATTAGATACACGTGTAAAGCTTTCAACAATGTTCTGGCACATAAAGGAATCCTGCCTTTTATTATTTTTTATGACTGTCAAGGTACTTGACTAATCAAGCCGAACTGAAACCCAACTTCATTGTTTAATATAACATCTGGATTGGGCAGCTACATGGAATAAATGTCTCATTCCCAATTCTTTATCTGAAAGTGCACCTAATACTACCTCATCTGTGAAACCAGGCTGCTAATTTCTTCAAAATCAGTCAATATACTAATGTTAAAATGCTGAGTAATGATAGACAAATTCCTTTTCTTCCTTTCTCCCTCAGATATTTCTCTTTTAGAAATAATGCTTGAATTTAGGATAATTCTTAGAAATAATTTACTTAAGTCAGTGAATGTAAATTATGTGAGATTTAGAGAATCTTTATTTTTCATCAAATGATAGTTCATTACATAGATTTACTGACAATTTTTAGATCAGCTTAAGTTACCCTCCTCCTCTGTGTCTCTCTCCCGGTCTTTCTTGGTGGTAGCCAATATGCATTTCGTTGATATGAAAAGGGAGTAGAATTACATGCATCTTGGCTAAGTACCTATTAATGTACAGCAGAGGTTAGATACTTCATAAATAGGAGAAAATGTTCTGGGCTGCCCTAGCACCCTTAGCAGCAATGGAGACCAAGAATAAAGTAGGATGTTTGAGCAAGGAGAACAAGGAGCCCACAGGATAGTAAACAGACCATAAAAGTTGTCAAGGTCAGGTTCATGTGTCAACTTGGCCAAGTGGTGGTACCTGTTTGTCTGGTTGGGCAAGTGCTGGCCTGTTGCAATGAGGACATTTCATAGAATTAAATCATGATCATGTCAGCTGCATCCACAGCTGATTCCATTTGTAATCAGCCAAAGGGGAGTGTCTTCTGCAATGAATGATGCTCAATCTAATCACTGGAAACCGTTTAAGAAAGATTCAGAAGAAACAGTCTCTCTTCCTGCTTCAGCTGGAGAGCCTCTCCTGTGGAGTTCATCCAGACCCTCCATCAGAATCATCGGCTTCACAGCCTGCCCTGCAGATTTTGGACTCTGCATTCCCACGGTCACGTGAGACACTTTTATAAATTTTGTATTTGTGAGTGTTCCTGTTGATTCTGTTTCTCTAGAGAACCCTAACTAATACAAAGTAGAGATGATTCTATAAGAAAATGGAAATGGACCAGCAGTTGGATAAGAAGGGAGACAAGAATCTCAAGACTAGAAAAGGAGGGCGGAGCATAATAGTAATTTTTGAGATAAATGGGTCATAATCAGACATCTTCACAGTCAAGCACATGTGAGGAAAGCATGAGAGGAACAGACCAAGGAGGTGGTCAGAAAGTCAGTCAGTCAAGGAGAAGCATCAAGAATAGGCCCAGCAACCAGAGCACCATTGGTCTCTCTCAGTTCCAAAGTAAGTTTCTGTCCCACCTAGGAGTTTCTTAGATATTTTTCTTGGAAAAGAAATCTGTTGTGGATAACCCAGAACTGGCAGGTTAGTCTGAGGTATGTCCATCACCTGACTGGAGAGGAGGAAAGAGGAAGAGGCAGCATAAGGCAGATGCTGACACAAAGCCTGTTTGATGAGCTACATGCAGATAAATCACCAAGACCAGATGGCATCCCTCCAATAACTCTTAAGAAATTTGAGGCTGCAACTTTAGGATTTTTGTCTAAAATGGACAGCTTGTCTTTAGAAATCAACACTGGTGAGAGGAATTCTTATTCTTTTTTTAGTTTTTCTCCAGAAATCTCTCTATTGGGGCAAAATATCTTAAAGGGCCACTGGGCCATTTTTAACCTTGTTTTTTTTCAATTCTAAGTAAAGTCTCTGGAGAAAAACTGCTTCTTAACTGGAATTGCAGGAAGTGGAGATGGGCCAGGTTGAGGTGGCTCTGAGGAGAGTGACACAGACCTAAACTTGAACTGTGGCACTGAGGTCACAGCTAATAAGAACTCAGGAATACAAGGATGAAATGAAACTGAGAGAATGAGCCAGGTCATGTGGGAGGCATGCAAGTATAAAGTCTGTTAAAACACAACTAATCAGTTAACCTTCCTCCAGCTTTTTAATTAATACTTAGACTTTATATATCAAGTTTTCCTTCCATTGTAGTAAATTGACTTTGCACTTTAAATGACAGAGAGCCTATTCTTTGTGGAAGGGACTCCAAGAATGATGCTGGGTGGGGGAGGCATGGGGTTTGGTCTCAGAGGCAAAAGCCCTCATCCCTCAATTAGTGGGAATATAATAGAGCAAAAAAAGCTAAAAAGTGTGGGGTTTGGTGGTGTCTAGAATCATTTAATCACACATAAACATTTTGTTATGTTTTAAATTATGTTGACTCATGCTTTTAGCACGTTTTGGTTCTTGGACTCTACATTTGACTTTTAACCCCCTCAGCAAAATTTGTTTTGACATTTTTATGATGTGATCAAGCTGAAAAAACATCTTTAACCCTTGATGGAACTAGGAAAAGCTGAAGTAGCTTCCTAGCTTGTAAGAGGAGGAAACTTAATTTCTCTTAAGGGCAAACTGGACCCTGCATTTATAAAAACCCAAATATCTCTGAAGTTACAGGAATGTAAAGCAAGAGTCTATGCATTTTCTTCCAGAACGTTTGTGAAGGAATCATTCATCTGAATGCAGATGCTTCTTGGCGGTATGAGCCTGAGCCAGAGCAGAACTGCTACAGATGTGGCTGCCTCTCGGCCAGGCTAGGTGGGGATGAGGGAGATGTATTGGTTTTATTTAGACTACACTTTGTCTATAAATTCTTCCTCATATTTCTGGTTCATGTTGGTGTGTGTATGAATTGTGTGAGTGTGTGGGTGTGAGTGTGTATTCTCTGAGTTGAGCACTAGAAGCTGGTAAAAATTGCAAGTTGAATTTTTACTTCCCACAGTAAGAACCATTTCAAGGAGATAACTATCTATAGAAAAACAGTGGACATTCTATTTAGGCTGTGCTCTTGAAGGCCTATATTTTGTATTTTTTAAAACTGTTAAACATGGAATTAGTAGATGATCTAGCAATTCCAGCCTGAGGTATAAACCCAAGAGAAATGGAAACATTTATGTCCTCACAACAATTTGTGCACAAATATCCATAGTAGCATTATTCATAACAGCCAAAAAGTGGATGTCATCAGTTGCTGAAAGGATAAATAAATTGTGGTATATCCATTAAATAGGATATTATTTGGCAATGAAAAGGAATGAAGTCCTGATACATGCTCAACATGAATGAACCTTGAAAACATTATGTTATGTGAAATAAATCAATTACAGAGGACCATGTATTATATGATCTCATTTATATGAAATGTCCAGATTAAGCAAATCTACAGAGACTGAGTAAAAAAAAAAATAATAATAATCAATAGTTGCCAGGGGCTGGGAGAGGAGGGAGAAGGCAAGAGTAGGAAATGACTGCTAATGGAGATGAGGTTTCTTTTCAGGGTGATGAAAGTGTTCTAAGATTAGATTTTGAAGATGGTTGTGCAATTCAGTAATTAAACTAAAAACCACAAAACTGTATACTTTAAATGGGTGAATTATAGGCTATATGAACTAAATCACAATTGAAAAACAACAGCTAATAAACTCAGGGTTTGGGCAAGATAATTCTCTTGACTGTAAACCTATATTATGTGCTGGATAACAACAAGAGCTCTGGAACCAGACTGCCTGGATTTGAATACTAGTTCTGCCACTTTACAGCTCTGTGATCGTGTGTAAATTACTTAAGTATTCTGTGCTTCAATTTCCTCATGTGTATAGTTGAGAAAATAATTATTAAAAAACTCAAGAAACTATTTTGAGAGTTAAAAGAATTAACTTGAATTAATAATGTAAGTGCTTAGAACAGTAACTGGCAGTATAATATAAACATTTGCTATTATTGTAATTACATTCTTTGCTAAAGTGTTGCTTTGTTGGGATCTGAGAAGAGGGTCGTACTTCAGTGGGTAGAAGGTGATATTACTCCTATAGGAATTGGTTATTTCCATGGACAATCGTCCTGGTAAGCCACTGATGTTTGGATAGATAATGGGATCTTAGAAAGTAGGACTTAACATCTCACAAAAGTCCAGCTTCTTCCTTTTCTCATGTCTCATGGATTTTGGAATCAGAATTCTAATGATTATAGATTTGCTTGAGCAGATTCCTTGGGATATAAGCTTGGGAAGAGGCAGGGAGCCATCTAAGGGACCTGTGAAATGCATCTGGCCTTTGAACTCTAAGATGACCTACACCCAAGGGCAGCTGTGTTAGTCTGTGTGTTGTGATTCCCTTCTGCCAACCAGGAACTTTGGAAAAGTCCTATTTAAAGACATAACCTAGACTCAGTTGGGCTAGGGGATGAAAGAAAGGGTGTACTCTGCATTTTGAATAGAGTGTTATGCATGCGGGCATCCTTGGCACCCATCCCTGTTGTTTCTATTTGCTAATGCAGCTAGAATACAATATTCCAGAAATGGGTTGACTTTTATACAAGGAGTTTATTAAGTTACAAGCTACAATTCCAAGACCATGTGTGTGTGAATTGTGTGAGTTTGTGGGTGTGAGTGTGTATTCTTTGAGCTGAGCACTAGAAGCTGGTAAAAATTGCGAGTTGAATTTTTACTTTCCACAGTAAGAACCATTTCAAGGAGATAGCTATCTATAGAAAAACAGTGGACATTCTATTTAGACTGTGCTGTTGAAGGCCACATTAAGACATCGACAAGCAGATGCTATCACTCAAGGAAAGCTGATTGCATCTGGGGTTTCTCTGTCACATGAGAAGGCACATGGATGTCTGCTGTCTTTCTCTCCTAGGTTCTGGGTTCAAATAGCTCTCTCAGCTCCTTCTGAATCTCCAGATGTCTTTGTCTTGGTGTCCCTTCTCTGCTATCTGGGTCAGCTCTGAGTTCTTCCCCTCATAAGGGACACCAGGAAAGGGTTAAGACACATCTTGAATGGGTGGGGTCACGTGTCCATGGATACAACCTATTCAAATGATCCTACTCATAACAGATCTCACCCACAAGATTGGATTAAAAGAACCTGACTTTTCTGGGGTACATAGCAGTTTCAGACCTGCACACCTGCCCTGCCCCAAGGCTTGTGGAATGGTCATAAAATTCACTAGAAAATTCACTACCATTAGATAGAATGGACATCAGTAAGTCCGGATCATGACAGACTGTGGCAGAGGCCCAGACTGACAGAGGCACCCGCTGAAACACCACCATCCTGGACACCACCTGGAGATGACTACATGAGGGAGGGTAATGGACTAAAGTCCTACTAAACTGGTAGGTGGCTTAGAACAATTATGATCTGGGTACTTAGGTTATCGTAATCTCACTCATACTGTCAAATTTAGGAAGCTTAGTGTTTATTATGTGAGCCAAACTCTTTCAAAACCCAAAGGTGGTATTGGGGGAAAGGCTTCCAAAATCAACTTCCATATCACTTTCTGTAAGAAGAAAACTTCCTGGGTCTTCTCAAGGTTCTGTCTACCCTTTGTCATTGCTGTAGTTACACTATTTCATGACTGTTTACTTGTCTGTTCCAAAGACTGGGTCATGTACTCCTCGAGGACAAAGATTCCAGGATTTTTTTTCCCTTTTCCTTTTCCCTTCCATTTCCTTTTCTTTCCCTTGTTAATTTCTAAGTTGCCATGGCTTAGCTAAGCTCCTGACATAAACTAAGCACTCAGGAAGTACTTGTTGAATGCATGAATCATCATTTGGAGATAATTTCTAAATGGGTATCATATTAGTCAAGTTATAGCCAGCCTCAGTGGTAAGGTGAGATCCTGTCACATTTCTCCTGTTTCTTTCCTATCCCTGAGATCTGCTGAGCTAGAGACTTTCCATTTCCATGCATTTCAGCCCCTGCCATTTTCTGACCCATTCTCTTTCAGTCTTTTACTCTTTTATGCCTTCTGAAATTTCTTTTATGGTACCAAGAACACTTCAGTTGTGTTCAGATCTTTTCTACAACACTCTCACCACATTGTTACCTTGCTAATCCAGGATCTTTTACCTCCAAGATTGCTCTTTCTGAGCCTCATTGACTGCTTCCTCTTCTTTCAACAAACATTTACATGTTGATATTTCTAGAGTTGGCTCATTAACTTCTTCTCTTCCCATTTCATATCTGCTCTCCTTGTACAAACTGGGACCACATAAGAGTACGGTAAATGTTGGGGAGAGTGGAGCGGTAAAACCAGAACAGCTAGAAGATTTAGCTTTTAAAGCAGATTGGGAAGGATATTAAGGCCATGCTATTAAGTCTGAGTTTTTTGGGGGGGAAGGGGATAGCATGGAGATGGGTTAAACGTTTGTGGGGTTTTTTTGCATGCTGTATTGCGGGGTCACATTTCATTATTTTTCCATGTGAGTATCCCATTATTGCAGCACCGTTTGTTGACTTTTTTTGTTTGTTTGGATGTCTTGTTTGTTTTGCTTCTTTGTTTGTTTTTCAGGGAAGTGCATGGACCTGGAATTGAACCCAAGCTCCCACATGGCAGAAGAAAATTCTACCACGAAACTACCTTTGCACCCCTGGGTTAAATGTTTTTAAGCAGAGGAATCGCATAGTGAAAGCTCTAATTCTGAGAAATAATTGATGACATATTTTAAATGGACTAGTGTTAGTAGAGCTTGAGTCAGGAAATCAACTGATAAACAATGATCCTGAGAATTGGCAGTGGGTACAGAGTGCGGGAGAAAGAGTTATGATATTTCCAAGGAAGAAGATTTGAGTGAGTGTCCTATTTGATATAAGAGGTGAAAAAAAAGAAGTCAAAGATCATTGGAGTTTTTGGTTTGGGTAATGCACAGCCCCCAGTGATATTATTAGAGTAAGTAATGGTCCTAGACCTCTCATGGCCAGTATTTCCCATGGATAGGTGGGAGCTAATTAGATCAGGTAGTATAGGTGTATGCAGGGCCTCAGGTGACAAACGACAAAAATTTATTAACTCACATTTTCACCAAGACTTCATAGCTCTTTCCACATTAACCAGGAAATAACATAGGTGGGAAACAAATATGAAAGACTAAAAATTTCAGTTTGAGTCTCATTTGTGCTACTCAATAGCTGTGGAATATAAATATTTCATTTCTTTGAGATTCATTTTTTTAATCTATAAAATTGAAAAATGATATTTACCTCACAAGGTAGTGATAATGATTAAATAAAATTATATATAAGAAATTGATTTGTACAACACCAAACACAGTAGCTGGCTGAAAGAATTATAACATCAACTTAGGAGTCACTTAAACTCAGAGTTAAAATGGCATGTACAACATTCTATAACAATTACAAGCCTGTAACTTTGATGAGACTTGCGAAGAAAACCCACTCAGCAATCCAAATGGCTTCATGAGCTATAGTTTCATTCTTATACTTCTTTCTAGACTGATGGGTTATAAGAGATGGATGGGTTATAACTTAGTATTATACAGTTTTTTTGACAGTAAGTCTGAAGCCCAGAGAGATTCTAGAACTTGCCTAAGGTCACAAGAATCAGTGTGAGCCTGGATGAGAACCTATGTTTCTCAATTCTCAGCTCAGGATTCCTCCATCACAGCAGAGGGCCTTTCCCTTGCTGCTGAAAAAAATACATCTCATTCTGGCCAAGAATCATCTTTCAGGCTGTTGATTTTGTTCATCTGCTTGTTTTTTAAGTTTCAGCTTAGTGAAGCCATAATGCTACTGGTCTAAAACTAATCTTTGCTGGCCCAGTTACTTTACCCAAAAAGTCATTTCCTTTGGTCTTATACAGGAAATTAATTACATTTAATTTTCATCTGCCAAAAAAAAAAGATAAAGCAATTGAAAATTCATGCTCATGTGCTTCAGCACTTCAAGTTCCTGATAACAAAACAAGTAGAAGTAGCTTTCCTCTAGCCAGGAGGTATTAACTAGAGCTAACCACAATCTAGTAGCAACAGGCAACTATCATTATATGTAGTTTCAAATCCAAGGTGACAGGAATACTTTCTCCACTTTTCATGCCACTTTCTCAACCTGCCATAGCAAATGCAGAAATCATACTTTGTCTTATCCTCATCATCTTTATTCCCATAATCACCATTTCCCAATCCCTCATTAAGGAGATTCCTAACAGGGAACACCCTGCACAAGGCTGGATAAGGAAACAAAGTGGGATGGAAAGGACTTCTCCTGAGTCCCATGGTACCTAGAAGAGCTGTCAGGTGATTGAGAGAGGGGAACCTTGTGTCCTATTCTAGATAGTGACTCATCCAGACATGTTATCCTTGGAGAGCTGAAGTCTGCTCTAGGGATGTGTTGGATGGTGAGTCTAGACATGATTAAGTTTTGTGATTTGGTCTCATTCACATTTTGGGGTCAGGATCTATGTTTTGCTTTATCTTAGTAGCCCCTCCACCTATCTTAGCATCCTGCATGTAGAAAAGTTCACATAACTGTTGGGTGTTTTCTTTGTTCAATTTATTGAAATATAGTTTGTATAGTATATGTACCATTCTATTTTAATGAATGAAAAACTTGAAGGAAACAAGGACTTCCTGACACATACTGTGGTCAGAAAAACAGTGGTAAGAGAAAGGACACTTTATTGAGTCCTCCATAAAGCCTCATGAGTTTTCTTGCTGATAGCCTTAATAAGGAATTTTATTTATTTTTTCTCAAAGTTCTGATAGCTATGCAAATTCAAACATTCCCAGGATAAATAATAACAATAAAATCTAACCTTGATTGAATGTTTATGAGCTAAGTAAGCACTTTGTATGCCTTATCTCGTTTACTCTTTAGACCACCACTTTGGGGGAGGCACTGTTATTAAATTCATTTTATAGCTGACAAAACAGGGCTCAGAGAGGTCACATGACTTATCCAAGGCCAAAGAATCAATAAAAGGGAAATACTAGGATTTGAATGGTGCTCTACAGACTCTAGCTCCTCACTTACCACACTATCAAAAACTTTCAAATTCTCTTTAGAGTGATTATCCTAGTTTGGCAAGGTTGCTGTGACAAATAATACACACTGGTTGGCCCAACAACAAGAATTTATGGTCTCATGGTTTCAGAGGCTAGAAGTCCAAAATCAAAGCATTGGTAAGATGATGCTTTCATCCCTGAAGTCTGTGGAATGCTGGGCTGGCTTGCCACAACTGGGGTTCTTTGGGTTGCGTCTCTGCCTCCTGTCACATGATGACCTCTTTCTCCTCCTATCTGTCTTCTGGTTTCTGCTGACTCCTGGCTTCTGGCTACTTTGGCTGCATCCATATTTCCTCTCTTAATAAGAGCTCCAGTCATATGGATTAAGGCCTGCTCTCATTCAGTTTGACCATACCTAAAGAAAATCTTAGATTTTCACAAATAAGTCCACATCTTAACTGATAACACATCTTCAAAGGGTCCTATTTTCAAATGAGATCACACCCAGAGGACCACAGATTAAGATTAACAATGTGTCTTTGTTAGGGTACATAATTCAATCTACCACAGTGGCCATTTACACTTTAGAAAAGAATAAGCATCTATACTTTCTTCAGAGTTGAAGATATAATGTTTAAGTCATAATAAAGGGGCAATTAACAAGAAAATATCTGTAGAGCTGAAAGAAGAGGGGAAACTGGAGGCCGGTAGAATATTGGTGCTCTTCATGGTTTACTGCAAACCAGTCATGCATATTGAAATTATGTAGATTGGGATATTTCAGGATTTTCTTTCATTGCCTCCCTCCATAGTTTTACGATACCTGACAAGAGCCTGACACTGCCATCTTAAAAGCATTTCTATGACTTGAGTGAGAGTCAGAAAACACATTCTTATAGTTTCCATTCAAATTTGTTTTGATATAAGCATTATAATATTTGGAAATTGAAGTTAGTAGGTAGGTTGAAAGGAAAGGGTTGACGGTAAATGCACTTATTTTTAGGATTTCCAAAGGATATAGCTCATATATAGAGAGACATCTAATACCTATTTATTATATGCGTATTTATCTTGCCTGTAATTTTCTCAATTCCCAAGTAAGACATCTCAGCACTAACATTATTTAGATAATGCCAGAGAATCCATAGACTTCACACTAGAGATGAATGAACTTAGACAACCACATATGGAAAGAAAGTAATTGTTGCTTCAAGGAAGTAGATGGAATTGATTGTTCCCTGTGTATTTTTCAAAAGGAAACAGGGAAAAGAAAAGAAAACAATTTGGAGGAAATGAGTAAGATCAGAGAAGATAATAAAAATTAACAGGAGCACAAAATCCAGTGGACTCAATTTGCACAGGGGTGATGAGATGAGCAGGTTAGAACACTCACCCTACCCTCTTCTACACCTCTTGACTACCCACTCCTTCCCCATAACAACACTTCCCAGCAGCATCATTACCTGAAGACCTTTTAAAAATTTCATACTCCTGGATCCCACCCATGGCTTGATGGACCTGAGAAAGTCAAATTGTTTCTTATTTATGCATGATTGATTAATCAAAGCACACAGAAACTTGGGGAAACCATTGCATTTCCTGCACATGAGAAAGAACACCAGCTTGTTAAATTGGGAAGGTGGTGAGTCTATTTTCTAAAGACCTGATCCTGCTACCAACTGTGTAATGTGTAGTAGATTAACGGTTTCCATCTCTAAAATAGAGACACATGTCCATACCCATGATAAAAGGAGGTAAAAGAATTTGAGCATCCTTGTAGAATGAAAAATACAGACACAACATGAGCTCCATATTTTATTCAGGAAAACCAATTATCTAGTTCACATTTTGCCTTTCACTGGTTCTAGACCATGTACCTAGGAGTGTGGGGAGGTATGATTAAAAACTTAAAGTCTCTCTTCTTATACAGTAATATTTCTTAAAATATTTGTTATATCCTCACCATTTCCTGGGTACTGATTAAAAATACAGAGTCTCAGGCCCTATTCTATACCAACAGAATCATCATCTGAGGAACAGGGCTAGGTCTTTAACCAGCACCTCAAATGATTTTTATGCACAATAAAATTTAAGAACCACTGCTCTGGACTGTAAGTTCTCTTAGATGGGCACTGAAATGTATTCATCATTTTATCGTTTTCCATGCATTGAATGTAATATGTGCTCAAATAATATCTGTTAAGAAAATGAAGGCATGTATAATGAAATCCTTTTGTCTTTCATCCTTCCAGTAGCATGTTTTCATAATCAGGAGGCTGTGTTAAGAAAGTAAGACAAGCTTTGAGCTATACCTCCTGATGGGGAGCTTTACATATAGAAAATGCCCCCTTGCAAAATAATCCAGGACTTCCAAGAAAAGCCTCTTGGGAGCTAATTAAAGAGCCAGAGGCGACAGGCTGCTGAATTAGATCTTTGGTAAACTGCTGAACTCAAGGGCAAAAATTGTAGACCAAGAATAGTCATGAAAAACCCCAAGGCTGGGGAGATGAGCTAATAGCAAAAGGTCAGACAACAGATCCTGGTCAGTAAACCCGTAGCTAGAGGGGACAAGGCAGCCATAGCTCCTTGGTGGGGGGAGGGGAAGATGTAAATGGGGCAGAAGAGCCGCTTGCGCAGAAAAGCACAAAACCCAACATTGTTGGCTGCCTAGTTTTAACAAGAGATTTTACAATTTGTGAACTTGGTCCTTTTGAACAGATACCTGATGCTTCCACAGGCATTGGGAACAGGCCTCCCTGAAGAGTTCATTGTTGCCAACTGCTTCTTATGAGGATCATATCATTACATTTTCTGTGCTAATGCTGTTATTTGTTTAATGCTGTATTGACGTATAACCCCTAGTGAACTATCTTCCTCGCTGTTACTGCACATGTCCCGGCATGCTTTAGTATTTTCCAAACAAAGAATTTCTTTCTTTCCCAGTTTTTAGTTAGGTGTACCTTTGGGCAAAGCAATTTAGCAGAAAGAATTTAGGAGATTCTCATAAGAGATAATAGTTTTGCTGCTAAATCTTCATAGGACAAGACCTGTGCAGAAAGGCAGGGGACCTGTAACAGTCAGAGCACTTGTATTGCTTCATCTACCGCATCACATGACGCTGTAGGACACCAGCCAGCATGAGTGATGTAATTGCTCTGAAATAAATGGTGGAGTCCCAGCTTCCCACACATTAATATATCATCCTTGACCTCAGTTCTCTAAAACCCTCAAAGAGTATGAAACAAACCTTACAAAGGAGTAGGGATTCCCCAGATATTTTTTTAAGATGTAAACAATCCAGGCAAAGACTACAGGAAACCCATAGATCACAGCCAACCATGGCCAAATAAAGCAGCAAATCCTTCTAATTAGAAGGCCAGTTGAAGAATTAAAAGGGAAATGGTGAATCCCTTATCTTGAAGACAAAGGGCATCTTCTCTTTCTAAATCACTACTCGTCTGTGCGCTGTTTTTCCAGGATAAGTACCCTCAGGGCTGCTTAAGAGCAGGATTGTGACAGAGGGTCTTCTGGGAGGAGACACGCCCTGAGTGAGACAGGCCCATCCGAACTTGCTGGTTGTGTAGTCCTTTCTCTTCTCCTCGGTTTATCTAAGACTCAAAATGTTTGTTCAGTCTTCTAAACAAACAGCTCATTTGAACCATGGTTTTCTGAAAGAAAGGAGAGCAGTAGATGAGAAAAAAGATTAAGAGTTAGGCAAACTATTCCCTGCTGGTGGTACATCCAATGAAGACTAGATAACTAAACCACTGTAGGTGGGAGCACTCTCTACCCGTGGTGCATGTCCCAATTCATATCCCCAATGTAGAACGTGAGAAGATGCTTCCTATTGAAGCCAGTGGGACTCTTAAATAGGGGGAAGATGCCAGGTTGTCTGGTAAAGTATGCGCAAAAGAAAATATTGATTTGAGGTACAAGAATGATGCTGACATCTGCCTTTCAACTACTTTTTTTTTTTTTTTTTTTTTTTTTAGGGAGGAAAGGAAGGAAAGACAGAGAAGGAAGGAAGGATGGAAGGAAGGAAAGGAGGAAGAAAGGGAAACATTTTTAAACATTTTCTTGTTTTATTATATTTTGTTTGTTTGTTTGTTTTTTACATGGGCTGGGGCCGGGAATCGAACCGGGGTGCTCCGGCACGGCAGGCAAGCACTCTTGCCCGCTGAGCCACCGCGGCCCGCCCTCAACTACTTTTTATTAGCTAACATTTATTGAGCATTTTACTGGGTACCAGGCACTGGTCTAAGCACTGTCTCAGAATTCTCTCATTTAGTACTCACAGAAATCTTCAGAGTAGGTGCTACTATTACCTTCCTTTGATAGAGGAGAAAACCGAGGTCCAGAAAGGTTACTTACCTAAAGCTACAAATCTGATAAGCAGCAGGGGGCCGGGTTTGGTACCCAGGCAGGTGCGCCTAACTAGTTAGTGTACTCTAACATCCTTAATGAGATTGCCTTTGCAAAGTCTTTGGTAACTATACAAGCATATCCATTAAAAATATTCTTGTTATTATTATTAAAATCCATTTAGTTCTCTGACTCATTGAAATGATATAGTAGCCTGATTAAAATTTAGGCACATAAGAACCTATGGAACAAATTGACATGTTTCTAGTGATAATGTATCTTCAAGCTCAATCAATGAGAAGTAAAATATCCAGCTTGGATTTGTTCTCATTTTCCATATATCTGTAAAAAATAAAATAGATCAATTTGACCTGTCCCCTAAACTTTAATTATAACCTAGTGAAAAGAAAAGAATCTATAGTTAAGGGTAACAAGAGAGAGAAGAAAAATAAACAAAGCTCTTTATAATATTATTCAATACCTTCCCTAAATCATTTGAATGATTCTACTTGAAGCCATACCGATGTGATCTTCTTTGAGACAAATTGCTTATTTTCTTGATATTAAGATGCAAATTTTTCACACTCTGATGTTTTCAAAATTAGTGGATGCCTTATGATCAATGTGAACCTTGAATACAGCATTCTTTACCTTCCTTCCACTCTTCAAAAAGCTGTCATTAAAACATGGTGCAAAACAAAAAACAAACAAACAAAAATATGGTGCATCTTATAAACTTAAAATAGACAAAATATAATAGTGCTTTACATTTTTGTTAAGATTTACAACACTAGATATTCCAAAATATATTCCTCACTATTTTCTCCATAGACACAGTTAGTTTTTCCCAAACTCGCACACCAGATAAAACAGAAGAAACAACAAATCTCTTTAAAGTGTGTATTTCAAAGTCTAAATGTATACCTAAAGTTTGGTTTCTAAGTGCTATTAGCACTAAAAGGGACAAGGGTTGATTCCAGAGCTGGGTCAGGGAAAGTCCAGTGTGCTTGTAACATCTAACTGTGTTCCTAAGTAAGGAAGTGATCAAAGAATGATGGTGATGTGTCAGAAGGACACGAGTCTACCTGAAGGGGCTCCCTGTGATCAAATCCGTGACCATATGTACACTGAAAGGATAGCAACAGTGGTGTGAAAGGATAGCGACAGTGATGTGTTATCCATTCAATAATATAAGAACCCTTGAGTCCATGTTGATTACTAATAAATAAATGTATAAGTAAATAATAGGGGAGGGGAGTGCAAGGGTAGTTCAGTGGTAGAATTCTTTGCCTGTCTTGCATGAGACCAGGGTTTGATTCCTAGTCCATGCACTTACCTAAAAAACAAACAAACAAAGCAAAAAACCAACAAAAAGCAAACAAACAAACAAAAAATTCAACAAATGGTGCTGCAATAATAGGATACATACATGGAAAAAGAATGAAATGTGACCCCGTAATATAGCATACAAAAAAATAATAGTGATACTAACAGAGGAGAAAGGAAAGCACTTCCTTCCAGTAGAATGTCAAGTCATAAATGTAGAATGATAGAGTAACATAATCACTATTTTGCAATCATCGGAGTAATCAGACAAGAATCGTTAGAGGATTCTATAATGATCCCGTGAAAGTTTAATGTGAAACAGGATATTTACATAGTCCCAAAGTATCTCTCCAGTTGTCAATACAAAGGGGGAAATACTAATTTTTCAATGGAGAAACCTGATAGATACCACTTCAACCAAGTGATCAAAGATAATATCACAACAATGGTGCAACCCCACAGTGGGTGCCTCCTGATGTGAGGCACTGGGAAGAAATCAACGGCATCTCTTATGTAATATACCTGCCAAAAATATATAACCTGCATGGAAACATGAGGAAATATCAGACAAACTCTAAATCATTGGCTTGTATTCTAAAAATATCTATGTCATGAAAGGCAATGTAAGGCTGAGAAATGGTTCTATGACAACACAATGGAGGGTACTATCCTGGATTGGATCCTGACTGGGGGAGAGAAGAAAGGAGATTGTCATAAGGGCCATTATCGGGACAATTAGCAAAATTTGATCATGAAATTTATATTAGATAATGGTACACTGTAAATACTAAATTCCCTCAAATACATTTTCTAGTTATGTAAGAGCATGGCCCTGCTCTTAAGCAACATCTGATGAAGTCTTTAAGGATAAAAGGGCATAATTTCCATAACTTACTTGCAAATAGTTTGGAAAATAATATATATTATATGGAGAAATAAAGAGAGATAAATCAGATATGGCAAATTGTTGATCCATAAATTTGGATTAAGGGAATACAATATTCCCTTTATTATTCTTGAAACTTTTCAGTAAGCTTTAAGTTAATTTAAAATTATAAATTAAAATTCTTTAAGAGTTGAATTGTATTCTGTTTGAATGTAATTTTTAAGTAACTTTTGAAGCATTTGGCAGTGGGTCTGTGTTTGGCGGCCAAATTGGAAATCTGTAGTAAAAAAGTACGAAGTAAGTAAACATCAGTTCTAAGTTGATGTTCAGCCCAGGGTTTCTAAAGCGGTTCTTCTATAATGCAAATCTGTTAGATGAAGGCAAATGTATTTGGAAAGGAAGTTTTACAAAGGAACCTGGGGTCTGTCTGCTTTTGGAATTAGAAAAATCACCATTTTCCAATATAAGGAACAGGAAGAACAACCAAGATTTTAGATGGCATGATTGCTAAGCAAAGAAGAGGACAGTTCCTCATAAGGACTTTGATGACAAGCCAATGCACTGAAAAGCTGAAGCTGAGTGTGAGTCCTGGAACGTTTTTGTCTCTAAGGAAAAGTTATAGCTGAATTGTTTTACAGTCCTCTCAAACTAGAACCAGATTAAAATAAGCATGCATTGATAATATTTAAGAGTTAACAATTGGTATCTTGTTAGATCATGCATTTATATTGCTTTAACATATACCTGCTTGTAGTCCTCCAAGTAGTCTAACATTTTTGTATTCGATCTCCTGGTTAATCCAACATCCAATTCTCACACACAGTTTAAATTCAGAGAACAGGTAAAGTTGGCTGTAGCATGTACCATCATCTACTTCTACACTTAACCATGACCATGATTGTATACAGATACCATCAATAATTAAGAGTAAGGTACTGGAATTGTATGAAAGATGCTAAATGGCTTGCTTTGAAATTCAAATCTACAAAATAGCAGGAGAAATGCTATTGTTTTAATCGCCTTTCCCTATTAAGGTCCTCCGTAGAACAGGGAGAGCAAGTAGGTTTCATTTCACATGTCAATTTCAGTCAATTAATTTGGCTGCTTAAGACTGTGTTCAAAAGGATGATGAGACGATTGGGGGACTGCAGTAAAGACAGCTCTGGGAAGGGTGACAGTGTGTCTACTCTTTGGAATCTCTGCCCTCACACCTAAAAGGTAGGTGAGACAAATGTCACCTACCCCCTGAATGAGAGCCCTCCCTGCTCTGTCTGTAGCACACATCTCAGGGTCACTTTCATTTTGAACAAAGGTCTTGAAAGACCAATGCTGGTATATACTTTTCCTTTGTTTCTTCTGCCTAAGCAATGTTTATGGTGATTAGTCACTCTGGGGACTGTGAAGCAGCCCACATTTTTTCTTTTATGATATGTCAGATTATATAAATTTGTTCCCTTTCTACCCTCTTGGGAAAGCCATTTAAAGCTCCTTGAGTTACAGTTTTCTTACTTAAATGTCTAGGCTCATAAAAATGCAAAAATGCATGATAGGGTAATTAGGCTGACTTTGACACAGGAATTAGTTAGGCCTGAATTAGAGAGCCCAAAATGACAAAGTCATCAATCTACAAGAAGTTATTGAGTACTGTCTATGAGTGAAGTATTGTGCTAGTTGCTCTAGGGAAAGCAAAATTAAATAAAATAGTACATCTTCCCTCCTGGAGCTCCCCTCTACTAAGGAAGAGAATATATTCACCAAAACAGTTACCATATAGGCAATGAATACATTCTAAGGGTCCTGGGATAGTAGAGGGTGAGGGCCAGAAATCTCTAGCCCCATTGTTAAGGGATAGTTTAACAGATTATCAGTTTAGGAAGGAGTCCTCTGTTATGGTTAATTTTACCTATCAATTTGGTTAGGTTGTGGTGTCCAGTTATTTGGTCAAATACTGGCCTAGATGTTGCTGTGGAAATATTTTGTAGATGGGATTAACACTGAGAACTTGTTGACTTTAAGAAAAGGAGATTATCCTCCAGAATGTGGATGGGCCTCATCCAATCAGGCGGAGGACTTTAATGTGAAGAACTGAGGGCTCTGAGAAGAAGAAGGAATTCTGCTTCAGGACTATGCCCGACATGCTTCTTTGAGTTTCTTCTAGCCTACTGGCTTCCCCTATGAAATTCTGACTCAGTTGAGACTTCAACGTCACTCCTACTGGAATTCCCAGCCTGGGTGGACTGCTCTATAGAATTCATATTTGCCAACACCCACAATCACACGAACCAATTCCTTATATTAAATCATATATATATAAACACACACTAAGACACGTCCTGTTTGTTATGTTTCTCTGGAGAGCCTTAAGTAACAAGCTCTCTGATATCATGAAAGTGAAAACCAATCTCAGAAAGACTATGATTTGGTCGCAAGCACACATTATAATTCAGGTCTCTGGCCTTTTCTGCTGTGAACAGAAATCCTCAAAGTTCTCCTGGTCTGGACTGTTAAGCAGCTGTAGGGTGGTGGAAAGGGTGTGGAACAATCTGCCAGAAGATTTGGGCTCTCATTAATTACAGCTATGACACCTCATCATTTACAAACACAATTTTCTAATTGTAAAAATGAGGCTGATACTACAGGCTCTGCATCTTATACCTGATGGGGTAGTTAGAATCACGTGAGACCATATTGAGAGTAGTTTGAAAATAATTAAGTGCTATAAAAATGGAAAGGATTAATAGCTTCTGACATTTATTAAGTACTTATTATGTGCCTGGCATTGTGCTGGCTGCTTTATGTTCATTGCTTTAGCTAACCCTTGAGCAACCCTCTAAGGTAGATACTGTTGCCAACATTTTACTGACAAAGAATCTCAGACTTAGGGTGATTGAGTCAATTGCAGAAGAATAAGTGCCCCAGACAGGTTTCTGACTTGGCATCCCGATTTCAGAATCCCCACATAATCATCTCTTATACTTGCCGAATTATTGAAGGAAGAAGCCAGAATGGATGAATGACAGTTGTCTATAGCTGGCAAATCTGCTCGTTCTCCTAACGAGGCATAAGTTTAAGCTTGGGGTCACCATGTGGATTATGTGGAGAAGGTAAGTCTTTGGGAAAAGAGCATCTTTCACCCTGCGTGCACATGCATGCATACTCCTGCCCTGAGTATTTAACCAGACTAATTTCAAACTAATATTCAAGGCTTGCAATGAAGGCTCTGATTAATCTATTAGCTGCCTTTGGTAATGAGCTGAGGAATTATTGCTTCAATTGCTCTCTTCCTGCTCATTAGCCCCAAGGGGCTGCCCCACGGTCTCTCCATTGCCATGGGTTTAACGAAGCCCTTAAGTCAGTGAACCAAATCACCCAGGGACAAAGTTTGAGGCCATGCAAGTAGAAGATAGGAAGACTAGCAGCTGGTTCTGGGGTTCTTGGCTTATGTTTCTAAAAGTGAATCTGAATGCTGCTCTTACTCTCCAGTACTCCCTGGCAAAAGTCTGAGGCTGAGAGTAAAAAGTGAATGAGATTTGCAAATAGAACTCCAGAGGAAGTGTGCATGTGCCTGTGTATTGAATGGAGACAGGAAGAATGAGAGAATAGACGCAGGCTGGCTATGGGGGAGGGGCTTTATGTTTATTGCAGAGGCGACATTTTCCAGCTTTAATGGGGGTGGGCTGCACCAAGAAAGCTTTTCCTGTACAGTGCTCTTCCGTCCTCACCTGTAGCACCTTCTCCTGTTCTAGTCGTGAACAGGAACCAGCAATCATGCTGAGTTGTGGGCCTGCTAGAGAAATAGTCACTAGAGATGAAAGTCACAGTGCAGTGAGATAAATGGCCTCAATGCCATCCAGTTTGAAAAAGAAATCTCTGCAGATTCTGGCCAGGCTAGAGATAAATGGCCTCAGTGCCATCGAGTTTGAAAGTGAAATCTCTGTAGATTCTGGCCAGTCTAGGGTGACCTAGCCAGCCCCCACAACGGCACATGACCTATGCCAGCTCCCCTGCTTTGCCTGCACCCCACTCCTTCTTACTCTCTTCCAGAGGAATAAGTCAACAGAGATGACGGAAGGCCTTAGGGTCCTCTGACTTTACTCTTACACCAGGGAAGCCTCCCAAATATACCCTGAAGTTTGCTGCACTTTAATTTGATTTGCTGTTGGCCAGGCACTGTGCTGATCACTTAACATACATCATTGTATTTAATCTTCTCAATAACCCTATAATCCTAAAAACACCAGCATCAGTATCCTTTTTTTTTTTTTTAACAAATAAGGCAACTAAGACTTAGAGAGATTCAATAACTTGCAGCAGGTCACACAGATACATAAATGAAATTAGGGTTAGAACCTAGTTTCTCCAACTCCAGAGTTGGAGTACTTACCCCTACAACTTACTGCTTCACTTTCATGCCTTTGAGATGTCCTTGGCAAGGATAACTGATCTCAGATGGTGTGGGCGTGTTCGCGTGTGTGTGCCCCCTTGTGTGCATTTGTTATGCTTTCCTATCTTTCTCCCAGTTCCCCACCACCCTACCCCTATATACACCTTTTACCTACTCTAGCAGTTTTCTTATTCTTAGCTCTCCTGTCCTATACCTGAGAAATTAATTCACACCCAAGTATTAGAAGTTTAGTAACTTTAACTCTCCCTTAAATACTTGCATTTTTAAGAGGAAATAGAGAATGACTCATCAAAATGCATAGTCCTTCAAGCAGGAGTGAAATAAAGATACTTCTTTGGAGGAGGGCAGAAGATATTTGGGGGACTGTGAAACCCTGACCCTGTCACAGAACAAATACAAGTGCTCACAAACTGTGCCACCTGATGCTGCCACCAGCCATGGGTAGGTGGGAGGCAGCCTCTCTCTCTTTGCCTTGGCCACCCATTCCATGCCACCCCAAATGCACAAGGCTCAGAGTTTCTGAGGCATTCAGGGCAGAAGGATCTGTCTTATAAGCTTCATGGTGAATAGGAAACATTTTTTCTCCTCTCTCCTTTTCATTGTAGAAATGCAGGCTCCAACTCAGGGAGGGGGGGTGATCGCAGAAAAGGAGGGAGGAAATGGAGAGAGTATTTCCATTCTAACGCCCTTTCTGGTGTTACTTTTCCCCGTTGGAACTCATCCCTAATACACTCCTTTCTAGGGCTGTGGGGCTCAGGGTCCCTGACAAAGACAGGGCCATACACAGTGCAACTTTGAGATGTGTCAGGCTCAGGCTTGTTTCTTCTCTCTTTTCCAATATATGTGTCTCCAATATTCATCTGACTCTTTGTGCTTGCCTATTTCCTACTGTTCAGCAGACCTGGTCATGATCATTGTTTCCTTTCTACCCCAAATATAATTCAAACTCTCTGGGGGCTAGGGATTTTGATCATTTTGACAACTTCTGTACTCTTAGTACCTGAACTATGTATACCTGGCACATAGTAGGTGCTCAATAAATATTTGGTTAATGAAGGAAAGAATGAAAATATAGCTTTATCAGAAATTGCATTACTTAGCTTTAATACTTAACAGGCACCCATCAATATTTGGCCACATACTTCTAGTGAAATGCTTGAATTTCCCATCCCTTGGTCACAATATTGGACCCGTTTCCTGCTGTGTTGTTCACTAAAGACAATGCATTAAACAGGGCTTGCACTATCTAGAGGTCAACTTTTCCCCTCCTTGAACTTTTAACCCAGATCTTAACTATTCTATCTTCTGAGTTTCTGGTGAGAGGTATAATGTTAAGATGCAGCTTGTACTTCCATTTATTCAATTAATATTTAGTGAATACCCATGTACAGCACACTTCTAGGTGCTGGTGATGGAAAAATGGCTGAAAGTGACTCAGAGTTTTATACTCTAGTGGAGTTATTTATTAAAGGCCTCTGCAGTAAGACTTCTGATTTTTTTTTTTCTGGAAGATATTTAGCTAATTGTATACTCAAAGAAGCTATAATTTGTCTCTTTCATGTGGGGGAAACAATGGCCAGCAGCCTCCTATCCTTTGGTGCAAGGAATTAAAAGAAATAGCCTGTGGTAGTTAGGTTCATGTAATCAACTTGGCCAGGTGAAGGTGCCTAGTTCTATTGCTGTGGACATGAGCCAATGACCTGTGGAGCTCATCTGTCACTGATTACATCTGCAGTCAGCTAGGAGGTGTGCCTGCTGCAATGAATGATGTTTGATTTAATTGGCTGGATTCTTAAATGAGAGAGCTCAATGTAGCACAGCCCAAGCAGCTTAGCACACCTCATCTCAGCATCCACAGCTCAGCCCAGGCCTTTGGAGATGCAGAAAGGAATAACCCCAGGGAAAGTTGTTGGAATCCAGAGGCCTGGAAAGAAGGCCAGCAGAGATCGCCCTGTGCCCTCCCATGTAAGAAGGAACTTCAGGTGAAAGTTAGCGGCCTTTCCCCTGAAGAACTATACATTTTAACTAAATAAATCCCTTTTTATTAAAAGCCAATCCCTCTCTGGTGTGTTGCATTCTGGCAGCCAGCAAATCAGAACAGATTTTGGTACCAAGAGAGGGATGCTGCTGCGGTTTGCAAATATCAAACATGTTGGAATGGCTTTTTAAATGGATAAGGGGAAGATTTTGGAGGAGTTGTGAGGAGCTTGATAGAGAAGACCTAGAATGATTTAAAGAGACTGTTAGTAGAAATGTGGACTCTAAAGATACTATTAATAAGGCCTTAGACTGAAATGAGGTATGTGTTATTGCAAACTGGAAGGAAGGCAATCCTTGTTTTAAAATAACAGATAATCTGGCAAAATTGACTAGTGGCTTTGGCTGGAAGGCAAATTTTAAAAGTCATGGACTTGGATATTTAGCAGAAGAGATCTCCAAATTAAATGTGGAAAGTGCAACCTGGTTTCTCCTCGCAGCTTATAGTGAAATGTGACAGGAAAGAGATAAGCTAAGAACTGAACTCTTGGGTATAGAGAAACCAGAAATTGATGTTCTGGAAAATTCTGGGCTTCCAGGACAGGACACCCCAGAGAGTGGTGCCTGACATGAGGATTTAACCAAATGTGGAACCAGTCAGCCATTTTAGAGAAAGCCAGGATTGGACATGAAGTTATCCAGGAAGGATTTGTGGAAACTCCTTTTATATAATGGGCACGATCTGAGGCTACTGCATAGAAAGCCAACGATAGTATTGTCGGATCTGTATAGAGAGAACCACTGCCAGTCAGGACTGAGAGGGACAGAGGAGGGTATTCTAGTTTGCTAGCTGCTAGAATGCAACACACCAGAGAGGGATTGGCTTTTAATTAAAAGGGGATTTATTTCATTAGTTCTTCAGAGGAAAGGTAGCAGAAAGGTAACTAACTTTCAACTGAGGTTCTTTCCTATGTGGGAAGGCACAGGTGATCTCTGTGTTCCAACAACTTTCCCTGGGGTGATTTCTTTCTGCATCTTCAAAGGCCTGGGCTGAGCTGCGAGTGCTGAGATGAGGTATGCTGAGCTGCTTGGGCTGTGCTACATTGAGTCTCTTGTTTAAGCACCAACCAATTAAATCAAACATTATTCATTGCAGCATGCATGACTCCTAGCCTACTGCAGATGTAATGAGCAACAGATGAGGTTCATGTACCATTGGCTCATGTCCACAGCAACAGAACTAGGTGCCTTCACCTGGCCAAGTTGACAACTGAATGTAACTACCACAAAGGGACACATTGGAGGAAAACTAACTACAGAGGCAAAACCATGAAGATGGGGTCTGAAGTCAAGAAGCCTTGGGCCAAGAGAGCGGACCCACCCAAGCATGCGGAGAAGGCGAGTTTGCCTCAAAGTCAGAGGATGGGCCTTCCACCTCGTTGCAGTGGAAAAGTCATGCAGCCTCAGGCCCTGGAGAGGGTGTAGCACATTCCTTGGGGTTTGGGGAGAGTCTGGCTGCCACCATATGGAGGGCTTACGCATGTGCCCCGGAGATGACAGGAAGTCCAGGTGTGGCCCTGATCCTTGGAGAGGGTGAAGTTGAGAAAAAAGTGGTCTCCCCAGTGTCTCCCAAGGTTGCATTCGGAGACGGGCAGACCTCTGAGGAGGCTTTTGAAAGGATGGGACTGCCACTTTCTAAAGCCCTGAAGATAAATAACTCTAGACTTTGAAATCTAATGGACTTTGCCCTCAAGTTTTCCCTAAGTTTATGGGTCCAGTAACCCCTGTGTTACTATGACTGTATCCTATGACTGTTCTTCCTTTATATGTTGGCAGTAAATAACTTGTTTTGAGTTTTACAGGTCCAGAGCCAGCAGAGAAAATTTTGCTTTAGGACAGACCATGCTTGTAACTAACTTTGAGATTTTGTACTAGTTTAACCTTGTATTGTATTTGTAATGTTACTGAAATGGCTTAAAGTTCTCTGATGTTGTTATAGAATGAATGTATTTTGTATATGGGAAAAATGTATCTTTTTTAGGGTCCCAGAGGGTGGAATGTGCTGGTGTGAAAGGATGTATGTACTCTAGAAAAGCCATGTTTTAATCTAATCCCATTTTATAAAGGCAGCTGTTTCTTTTAATCCCTATTCAGTACTGTATGTTTGAAATTTCAGTTAGATCATATTCCTGCAGATGTGACTCAATCTTTTAAGAGTGGTTGTTAAACTGGATTAGGTAGAGATATGTCTCCAACCATTTAGGCGGGTCTTGATTAGTTTACTGGAATCCTATAAAGAGGAAACATTTTGGAGAAAGAGGGTGATTCAGAGAGAGCAGAACAACATAGCCATGAGAAGCAGAGAGCCTACTTTGGAGATGAAGAAGGAAAACACCTCCTGGGGAGCCTCATGAAACAGGAAGCCAGGAAAGAAAGCTAGCAGATGATGCCTTGCTCACCATGTGCCCTTCCAGCCGAGAGAGAAGTGTTGACTGTGCTCGCCATGTGCCTTCTCACTTGAGAGAGAAACCCTGAACTTCATCGGCCTTCTTGAACCAAGGTATCTTTCCCTGGATGCCTTTGATTGGACATTTCTATAGACTTGTTTTAATTGGGACATTTTCTCAGCCTCAGAACTGTAAACTAGCAACTTATTAAATTCCCCCTTTAAAAAGCCATTCCATTTCTGGTATTTTGCATTCTGGCAAGTAGCAAACTAGAACATAGCCACATAGAGGAAATTTGAGTGTGATTAAAAAGTGAAGAGAAAGGTTATCCTGAAGGATGTTTGCCTTACAGGTGCTGGAGAACAAGGGATGGTGAGAGGACAGATGGAGACAAGTTCATGCACCTAACCTAACACCTCTGTCTTCCTTCGCTGGGCTGCTGTGACAAATACCACAACTAGATTGGTTTACAACAGGAATTTATTGTCTTATGGATTCAGAAGCTGGAAGGCGTGCTTCTTCCTGGGGTCCATAGCATTCCCATGCTGGCTAGCTGTAATCTTTGGGATTCTTGGCTTGAATCCTTGCCTCACATCACATGGCAATGTCCTCTCCTTCCTGGCTTCTGTGACTTTCAGGTTTTCTTTATAATACCTTCAGTAATCCATATTAAGATCCATCCTCATTCTGTTGGGCCAAACCTTAACTAAAAATAACATCTTTAAGAGGTTCTATTTACAATGGATTCATACCCCAAGGGACATGGGTTAAGATTAAGAACATATGTTTCTGGCATACATAATTCAATCTTCCACAAGCCCTAACACTGTGGTGGGAATTTGTTTCACAGGCAAATGACTAAAGAGCAGATCTGAGCTCAAATTCCAGCTCTACCTTTTCCTAAATCTGTGGTCTTGGACAAGCTCCTTAAACTCAATAAACTTCAGTTATCATTTGTAAATGGGGATAAAACTATTGCTAATCCCTTAGGATTTGTGAGGTTTAAGGTCAGTGCTGAGTGCATAGTGGAAGCTTGACAAAGGATAATTACTACTGAACTATTGAAAATTGAGAGGAAGCAGGGGATAAAGGAAAGGAGAAGGTCCCCAAAGACAACCCTTAGTTTTGAATATTGTCAAACCAGATCTTGCCCCTTCTCCTGGAGGCCAAATCTAGATATCACATAATTCATGCCAGGTCTCACATCCATCTTTGTCTTTCCTTTTAGAGCAGTGGGTCTTGAATTTTCAAGTGCATAAAGCAAACATGGACATTCGTTATGCAGAATCCTGGATTTACATGTAACCGATTCTGATATAGTTGATTAGAGGTATAGTTCAGGGATCTGTATTTTTAAGTGGCTCTTTAAGTATGTTTTATGCACGTCATAGGTAGAACATACTTTGAAAAACCTGCAGAGGAATCCAATTCAGAAATAATCCAAATGAATCTGGGATGCCAAAGAAGCAATAAATAGAAGGTGTAAGCAGCATTTAATATAGAGTGCAGTGGGAATTCTATTCAGGAGAAGCTTGGCTCAGGACTAAATCTAGAGCAAGTTGTCTGATGGGCAGAGGCCCCATTATTTTTCAACCTCTCAAAAAAACAGCTACCCAAATTTGACTTTTTCTATGTGATTCATAGAAATGGTGTTTTCAAATATCTGAAGATTTAATAGCCAGATGGCTGACTGAATATCCCCCTTTTTCCGTCAATGATTCAGGCTCATGTAGATCACCTTAACAGTCTAAGAGTTGACCACAATTCTAGGCTTTGATGAGTTATTTCTGTAATCAGGTAACTATTCACAAACAACCAATTTCACAAAATTAGCATGACAGGAAACAAGTAAGAGTAGCGACATCATAAGTAGCCCAAGTTTCTATGTGGCTAATTGCTGAGGTCTAGCTGTTCTCAGAATGTTAATGTGACCAGAAGAATCTATATAGGAAAAAGGAATAGAAACTAGGACAACAAAGAAAAATTTTTTTTGAAGTTAGGAAGAAAATCTCTGTCACAGGCCATAATAGACTTAGTCACAACAGGCCAGTTTAATTGTGATAGGGAAATTAACTAAATAAAGCTTCCTGGCAGTACAATGCCATTTCATCTTAAATTAAGACATGTTTTATGAAAATGAAAGTTTGCATCTATAGGATGTGAACATGGCAAGTTGTATAAGGGAAAAGCAGGCCCATCAAGGTTGTTTTGTCTACATTCTCTTTTCACAAGCCATTTGTTTCTACCACATCACTAGATGTTTACATTTTCTGCTATACTCCAGGGGTTTCTTTATCCCAAAGTTAAAACAAAAATAAAATAACTTGGAATGGGATTATGCATTATAATGTGGTTGACTATTAAATTGATGGCTCCTGGGTGTACAGGTGGTTCAGTGGTAGAATGCTTACCTTTCATGCAGGAGACCTGAGTTTGAGTCCCAAACCATGCAGTCAAAAAAAAAAAAAAAAATTGATAGCTCCCAAGGAGCTGTACCTCTTCGTATTCCAACCTCCTTCCATACTGAGTTTGGGCTTAGCTGATGGTGACACATTAGCAAGCATGACATAAGCAGAGGTTTGGTAAATGTTTGTACATTGGGGCTTATTTTTCCAAACATTCACCTTTGGAAGCCAGTCGCCATGTTGTAAAGAACTTCACTCTTGACTACCGAATACCAAGAAATCAAGGGGAGAGTGTCCTGAAGAACCATCTTGGACATTGCTGCTCCATCTGAGCTTCCAGCTGATTGTGGCCACTTGTACATCCTCAGCACCACCATATGGGGCAGAAGAATGCACAGCTGGCCTAGTCAACCCACAGAATTTTGAAAAATAGCAAATCATTAATGTTTTAAGTCACTGGGGCTTGAGATTGTTATGTAGCAGTAAATAATTGACATAAAAATATGTACCTAGAAGTGGGGCGCTGCTACACAAAAAACTAAAACATATGGCTTTGGCTTTGAGACTGAGCAGCAGATGGAGGCCTGGAAAGTGAAGAAACTGTTAGTGGGCCTGAAAGAACAGTGAAATTGCTGTTGGAGACTGGAGAAAAGGTATCCATGTAATGTATTTGGTAGAAGAATGAAGGAGAGTGCATCTGTGGTAACTTAGGAGATAGAAAACCTTATGAACTTGAGAATTTAGCTAAGGAGATTTTTCAGGCAGAATAGTGAATGTGCCTATTGGTGCTTTAAGACAGTTATGATAAAGTATTGCAAGACTTACAGAGAGAGAGAAACTAAAGAGAGCAGTTCAGTTTACAAGCAGAATTTTGAGAAAATATTTCCAATTCAGGTCTTTTTTGGGTTTGACAAGATAACTGTTTCCAATGTTTAGCCTCTCCAGCTGGCAAAATGTCACCTCAGGCATAAAGATCAAATCCAGGATGCTGCCACCAAAATGCCTAAAATGAGACCTAGAGGTAAATATGAAATCACAAGTTATGGTGATATGACACCTTGTTTAGACCGCTGAAACAATTAAGTGTCTCATAGACCCTCTGAGCTAGACAAAATTGCTTCTAAGAATGCTTCCACAACATACTGATTATCAGGCAAAGTAGGGAGAGAGCTGTCTCAAGAGATTTTTTGATTCACTTTTGTCTAATGGGTGGATTTTTAAAATTTGATACATGAAAGCCCAAAGCATTTTTAAAGGAGTAATATCAGCATAAATTCAAAGGGATAAGTCAAAATGAAAAGAGGTCTCTGGTCCACAGACTTACTAAGGCTAGGATGCAGTCTGAGAGAACTACTCAGCTGTAGCATTAGCCATTCCTTTTGGAAAGGAACACTTACTCACAGGTTAGAACCAGGAACCCAGAAGACCCAAGAATTGAAGAGAACAATGGATTAAGGAACCATTCCCAGGAGAATAACAAAAATTTCCTTCCCTGAAGTGAAATGTGTCTGGATAGGTTCATAATTGCTGTGAAGTAATAATTATGTATATTCTGTTCACCTACCCCCACTGCCATTTTTTGAAAGACATTGCTTATTATGGTTATGCTTTCTCTTTTTCTCCCTATAATTTTAAATGTGTAGAGCAAATAACTTGCTGTTTTAGTTCACAAGTCTTTGCACCTGAAAAATCACACTCAAGGGTTCTCATCTGCAGCTGAACCTTATATAGATTCTGGATGTCAAGCCTGAACCTGAAGCTGAAAATGGATATTTTGTGGGCTCTGGGAAGAAGGTGAGTATATTCTGAATGTAGGAGAAGCATGAATGATTGACGGCCTGAAGAGAAGAATGAGGAGTCTGTAACAGTGTTGGCTCCAATGAGCTGTGCTTTCCAGTGTTGACAACTCTGTGTAGTTCTTTCCCACATTAGCTCTGGGATTGCCTTGTGACTTGTGTTGACCAATGAGAAGTTAGCAAGAATGGTGCAAGCAGAGATTTGATAACACTTGCTTTCTTGGAACCCTTCTCTTGAAAGCCAGATCCCATGCTTCAGAAGGGTTCAGTCCAGACTACAGAATACTGAGAAAGTATGTGGAAAGAGATGCTGGAGGATGAAAGGCATCTTGTGTGTTCTGTAGTTATATCCATTTGTTTACATATGTCTATGGTTGCTTTTGCACTATAGCAGCAGAATTGAATAGTTGTAACAGAGTTGAGTAGGTGTATACAACAAATGGGTATAACTGTATTTTGTTTGCAGCTGAGTAGTTCTCTCAGACTACTTCCTAGCTGCAAAACTGAAAATGTTTACTCTCTGGCCTCTTCCAGAAACTTTTGCTATGGTTTGTAATGCAGCAATAGATAATAGAAACAAAGGGCTAGGGGAAAGTATGAGTTTTTACTAACAGTAAAAGAAAGTGTTACAAAAGAGGAAAATGGAGGAAAAGAAGTTAAAATAGAAGAGAGGTATAAAATCCAAAATGAGATGCCAGGAGGAAATTTGATGAAAAAAATGGGAAGAAGAGAGGAAAGAGGAAAAGAAGAGGGGAAGAAAAATAGGTTTTTTGTGGAGTGGGTATTACAGTAAAAAATAGCTGTTGAACCTCAGAATGCTCTGAAGAACTATGGAGCCGTGTTTTTTGTTTTGTGGGTGATCACTGTTTATGCTACAGTTAGTAAAAGAATCAGTGCTAGTTCTTGGTAGAACGTCCATTTTCTCTTAATCCAAGCCATCAAAACTCTGATTTTATTTAGGGTGCAATATGCTCAATAAAATACTATGCAAAATTTCTAGCCCTCAGCTAGAAATGGTCATGTGACTCAGTTCTTGCCAGTGAGACGTAAGTAGAAGTCAGTGTTGGGACTTCTGGAAAGCCCAACTGGTTTTCTGTTTGCTTTTGCCCTTTGCTTTCTCATTTTGTGGGTTTTCCTACCTGTAATATGGATATGATTCAAGTAATTGTAATGGTTATCTTGTGACCACAGAGATGAAAGTCACAGGCTGGGATGGTGAAGCAGAAAGATAGAATGAACCTAGGTCCCCAAGAGTGCCTTTGAATGGCCATATAAGGCTATCTTCCTTTATCCTTTTTGTTACGTGAGAAAAACTAATCCCTTCTCTGTTTATCCCACTATTTTTCAGATTTGTGTTACTTGCTACATAAATAAACCCTAACTAATACAGACAGTATTAGTGTCTTTTTTTAGGAATCCAGCCCTATCTTCAAAAAGTTGGCAAATCGAAGGTGAAAAGCAGGGCTACAACATCACAGTTGGTTTCTTTTTCTCTCTAGCTATGCTTTCATGTCAATTAAGCAGTCCCTGATTTTATCATTTTGTAAAATGATAAAAGATAAATTCATTCTTCCGATAGTTTGGCTTTTGGGGGATAAGAAATAGAGATTAAACTCACTTATTGACAAAATTATCTTTGGCTACTTAATCTTATATATCATAAATTGTCCTTAAATTGCACATTACTTTTAATCCACTAATAAAGTAGATTGAAGATTTTTCAAGTTTCACTATGGAAAGATCTATGGCTCCATTAAAATGAAAACCCTGTGCCTGTTTTACATATATATTTTTTAAACCTATAAATTGATTAAATTCCACAATGGCCTTCAAACTAATCTTCTTGTGTTCCTTTTTCTTCATCTGACTGATCATAACAAGGACATACATAGAAATTCTACAGAACACTTTTCTCCAACAGTGCATGGGATGAGTATGAACTTCAATAAATTCTCAACTCCTACACTTGTAGGAGGAAGCAATGGTAGCCAATTCTTCAACTCCACAGAGAATTCTTGAGTACTAGTTGATAAAAGTCATATCTTCTGAGTACAAAAATAAGGGGAAAAAATACGTAATGGGGAGATAAGGGGAAAAATGGAGTAGATTGCAATACTTGTGGTCAGTGAGAGGGAGTGGTAAGGAGCGCAGGTTTTTTCTTTTTATTTCTTTTTCTGGATTGAAGCAAATGTTCTAAAAATACCGTGGTGATGAATTCACAACTATGTGATGATATTGTGGGTCATTGTATATTTTGGATGGACTGTATGGCACATGAAGACATCTCAATAAAATTTTTTTTTTTTTTTTTTTTTTTTTAGAGAGAGGGAGGAAGGGAAGGAAAGACAGAGAAGGAAGGGAGGAAGAAAGGGAAACATCTTTAAACATTTTCTTGTTTTATTATATTTTGTTTGTTTGTTTGTTTTTTACATGGGCTGGGGCCGGGAATCGAACCGGGGTCCTCCGGCATGGCAGGCAAGCACTCTTGCCCGCTGAGCCACCGCGGCCCGCCCTAAAATTTTTTTTTTAAATGTCACATCTTCTATCCTGTCTGATATTTACACAACAAACCCCCCATACGGTTCAGGTTTTCCTCAGCAAGATGGAAAACACTTTTTCTGGAGGAAAGTGTAAAGTCCCTTAACTTGGGAGCATATGCCCTTAGAGAGATGAATTCCTGAAAGATGAATCATCTACTGAGAAAAGTAAAATACCCCCCCCCCCAAGTTTGTTGGAACATCTAGACTTTGACACCTCTGAATAGCCCAGTAAAGGACAGAAAACATGGCTTTTCTGTGTGACATGGAACTGACCGTCTTTTACTTATGGAAATGATTCTTTAGGCTCATATAGACTGAGCTAAGGCTATGCATAAAGATATACAAAGGACAGAGGTTTGAGTCAACTATTTTACTGAAGTTCTTCTCTCTAGGAGAGCCAGCCCAATGAATTTAAGGATTTAAGAATAAAAGACCTCTGAGTATGACTGCTGAATCATTATATTGATATTTCTTTTGGTCTCCAGTGTCTTGGCTAGAAGAATCCATACCAAACTTTAAAATCTGTTCCATAGCTACTTGTTGAAATGTACTTGGAAATGTATTGCTTTTTTTATATATATGTTATATTTCACAATTAAAAATCATTTTTTTAAAAAAAGACCTCTGTGGACCACCAAGTTTGTTAAAGCTACTTCTGGGGAGCTGCCCAAATCATGGATATCTTCTGTCTAAATTTCTCTCTTACTTAACATATCCAGAATCCATCCACCTACCTGATCGACTTGCCTGGAATTTTGTCTCTCTGACTTCAAATATCCTTAATAGCAGCTGCTGATCCTGACCCCTATCACACTTCCCTCTATCCACAATTAATCCTTATAATCAGTTCTCTGCCCTAATTAGTTGGATCTGACCTCAACTACCATCTGCTCCTGTAGATGGGTAACTGTTTCCGTGTATGTGAGCACATGAATACATGGTGGATGCATGCTATTTTTCCTTGGTTGTTACTATACTTGAAGTGGTTATGGTAGAGGACTCAGTGCAGTAGTTGGAAGGTAGAGATGGTTTGTGTTTACCTCAAAAACAGTACAGCATTCAAAGCTTGACAGATTGTCATAAAGCTAATTCCTGGAAGTTAAAGATGATTCTTATTCATTTTACTTTTTAAGAAAGCTATATTTTTAATATAAAACATTCTATTCAATCAAAAGTTTTTTCCAAATATTTTGAAAAAAAAAGGTTTACAAAAGTATTTTTTGTGCCTATATGTGTTAAAGCATTTGTGAATTCTGATAATTTCACTGAAGTAATCAGTAAAGAAAAAGCCTGCTTTTCTTTTTCCCCCAAGTGAAGATACATACAAAAGAGAACAAACTGTTCAATTTCTGACTTTTTAATTTTTGGTTTGCAAAATGCTATATAGACCCAGCCTAGAAGAGCTAAGGAGTGCAAAGTGGTGGTATGAACACTATAGACAGCTATGAAAATTTAAGTTTTATAGAGAGTTAAGTAGTAGCCAAGAGGAAAAATAGATCAACCCATTTGTAAGATATGAATATGATATTACTAGAATGGGCTTTCTAAGTATTTGGATGTGGATTACAGCTAATCCAAAAATATATAGACAGAGCTATATCTAAGCTAAATACATTTGTAAAAACAAAATCTGCTTATATGTAAAGCCTAAATTGTACCAGTGTTTGAGTTAATCATTCAAATATAAGCAAGGCAAATTGGGAGGCTCATAGAAACATAGCAGAGGAAACAAACAGTAGAAAGCAGATTTTCTAATAAGGCTTTATAAATAAGAATGAGTTAAGATGAATGATAAATTTCTTAAAAATGAAATACGAATTGCTTTAAAAGTCCATTACTAGCTAGGTAAATTAAGGAAAGGAAGGTCAGCAGAGACACTTGGAGATTTGAGTATTTCTAACTAACCAGAATGGAGGAAATGCATCTGAACCACAAAAGGAGCAAAAATCGAGAGCCAGTTTAAACTTGGCAATCTTGTCTTTATGGCTTTACTGAACTGATCCAAACATTGTCCATCTGTTTTATTTTCTGCCATCGTAATGGATAGTTACTGAACAATTGGCTGTATCCTTGGGCAGTTGGTTGAATTTGGTCATTAAGATAGATGAAATGATTGCACCAAGAGCTTCATGGTCTGGTGATCTTGGTCACCTTAATGACCCAGTTGTATTGAACGTGCAGAAACCTGACCACCATACATTCTCTCTGTCTCCAACTGACTTCTTCTTAACCATACACTGTCCTTAGAGCTGTTTCTATGCAGTTTCTATTTATTCAAAGTCTCAGCGAATTAAAGTGCTGCAGCTCAAGAAAGTCTAAAATTAACACAGACCAACAATAACTATATTAAGATGTACAAATCTGTAAACATATTGTAGATAATGAATTCATGAACACCACCTACTACTGACTTGCTTTTTAAAAAAAAAGCTGCAAGATAAACTTTTCCTATGGAATTATCAAATTAAGGTTTGTAGCTCCTGGCAAGCCTTTTTACAACCCCCTCCCACCAATATAATTTTAGAACAAATATTAAATGTAAATTGGATTCTAGCTCTGCAGGGTGTGATGCCCTGATCTCCTTCCTGGAGTTACTGGTACTGCAAACCTGCAGACTTGGTCTTCTCTCCCATCATAAGCCAGTGCTGCCAGAAGTTGATGAGGCTTTGAGTTAGAACCTGATTCCTAGCCCTGAGTCTTGGAGTTTGAGTTGTGGCTTCTGGGTCTCTATCATGCTTTACAAGAATCCTTTGCTGCCTTTCAGACCCAAGTGCTGGAACTCCAGGGTGAGCTCTGGGTGCCTGTAGAGCTCTTTTTTTTTTTTTTTTTTTTAACATGGGCAGGCACCGAGAATCGAACCCGGGTCCTCGGGCATGGCAGGCAAGCACTCTTATCTGCTGAGCCACCGTGGCCCACCCACCTGTAGAGCTCTTAATGCAACACCACTTCTAATAGTGGTCCTGGCCATTTTATCCTACTTCTGTCTAATTTTAACTCCTTCATAAAGAACCAGTTGTCCTGAGACAAGCTTCCTCTTCAGATAACCAGGGCTCCCCTCTGAGTTGCAGTGCATCTGACTGGGGCCCAGGAACCCCCTGGCACCTATCAGCTCTCAACTCCGAGAACTGGAACCTTGCCCCAAACTCGGCCTTCTAGTGTGGATTCTGCAATATATGGGCACATCTCCCAGAATCACGACTGCATTCCTGCCTTGCTCCAGAGGACTCACCCACTGCTGTGCCCCATCCTAACAGATTAGAGAGGGTACCCAAGATTGCCTGAATTATGCCTGAGTTTGCATTGTGTTTTTCTGTCTAAACTTTGCCTTTTCTAGGAGTAGCTCTATGGTTTTGACTCCTTGTGTCTCTCTCCACCAGCCCTATGTTTCTAATACCTAATATGCTTCTCTTGTAGAACCCACATGGCTTACAGCCTAGGGGGAAGGAAAAGCAAACTGGGGATCAGGAAACCTGGCTTTTTAAGACTGTTTCAGACACTGACTAGTAATTGTGACTTTCTCAGCCTCAGTTATCTCAATCATAAAATGAAGAATGTAAGAGCATGTAAATCTGAAAGCTTTTAGCTCTGATTTTCTTGAACTCCATTAAAAAACTTAAGATTTGGTTTAGAGGGGTGAAAGAATTCTAAACTGAGGGTGTATACAGTTGGTGAGAAATATGTTTCTGTTAGGATGACTCGAAGGTCAGTATTATGGATTCTGGTTTGCTTCTATTTCATATTATGTTCATGATCTAGTAGAGGGAATAACTAGCATGCAGTAAAACTTACAAATTATATTAAATTATGAGTTATTTACCAGCACTGGTAAAGAAAATAATGCAAATGGGCTGGAAGAGATTTAGAAAGATGGGTGGAAAAGATGGAAATTAGATTTTTGCCTATAAAAATGCCAGTGAATACATCAGTAGAGAAAAAAATATTCAAAACAGACTCTTTGCAGGTGAGAAAGACAGCAGAAACTATGTCCAAAATATTCAGGAACAAGTTTAGTAAAATTTTCCAATTAAGAAAGCAATGAAGTAAGACAAGAAAAAAAGCCAATCCTGTCTGGGAAACATAGAGCAGTGCTTAGACTTTGACACCTGATTTTGTCCTCTAAGGCAGAGGTTGGTTTCCAACCCCTTCACCTTAACTTTTCTTTTACTACCTATAGATGTTAAGAAGGACAAGATGCTATTCTTAATCCCTATTGTCTAGATATGATCTCTCAACTCATCTATGGCCAATGAACTTATCGTGAAATATGCTGGGAGGATTCTGGGAAAGCTGCTACTTTTTTATAAAAAGAACAGATACCGGTGCTGCCCTTTCCCTGCTATATCTGTCTGGAAAGCATTTGTAACACCTGGAGCACAGCAGTTATCTTACTACCAGAGGAAACACACACAGACTTGAGGGGGAAAAAACAGTTAAACATGTCAGAGAAGAGGAAAAAGCCTGGGTTCCTAGTGATTCTGTAATGAGGTGAATGAATGAAAGCAGTCACCTACCACTACACTTTTTATTACAGAATAAAGTTCAATCCTTATTTGTTTGAGTCATTATTAATTGGGTTTTATTTCTTATAGCTCTAAAACCTTCCTAATCAATACTTCCCCTTTGTCCCTGGTTTTGTGCACATGTGCGCGCACGTGCACACACACACACACACACACACACACACACAGATATACACACAACTACTTTCACCCAACAGTGATGAGTCTTATGTTAATGGGAGATGTGTATCTATAATAGCATTTCTAGGGCAGGAGAACTGAATCTGGAAAATTATAATTTTTATTTTCAAAAAATAAAATGAGAAGGAAAGTTTATCACATAAACTAGTGAGTTTAATATTGATGGATTAATCTAGAATTAAATATTGAAATACTGGTTTGAGAATAGATGGTTATAAAAGTATTACATCCAATGAGCCAGCATCGATTCACCAAGAAAAAATCATGCCAGTTTCCTCATTTCTTCCTTTGATTGAGGTATAAAGCATTAAGTCAGGAAAAGTCATTTATTCAATGAACATTTATTGAGTACTTAGGATGGCCTAGGCCATGTGCTAAAAACTGGGGATAAAAGGATGAACAAAATGGAATTCCTTCCTCTAAGAAACTAATAATCTAGTGGTGTGAACAAGCAAGTAAATAAATATTGTCAATGGCATGTGATAAGTACATGTGATAAGGGAAAATATTTACTTATAAAAAATGATGGAATGGGAATGTGGTAATGTTTCTCAGAAGAGAGTTTATTATCGCTGCTATATGGAAGAATGAGGATCCATTCACTAAAAATGGAGAAAATTATTCTTAGTGAAATCAGTATGTGTAAAAGCATAGGGATAATTAAAGTAATGCAGTCCTTGGAAAAAGACGTGTGTCTTTTTTTTCCCAAAAAACTAAAGTGTGTTTTGTGGTTAGGGGAGAGTTTTAGGGGATGTCATTGGTGAGGCAGACAACCATGCGAGGATGATGCATTTGGATTATCCTTCAAGTAACTGGATGTTACTGTGAGGTATTAAAACAAGAGTTCCCTTAGAAAGATCTCTTTGGCTGGAGAGCATAGGATGGATTAAAGGAGTGAGAGCCTGAAGGAAGGGGAAGTAATTAGATAAATATCACAAAAATATTATAAAATAAAAACTTAAATTTAATAGCATCTAGAGGATTTGGTGACTTCTTGAATGTGGACAAGTAAGAATGGAGAATTTCCAGGATATTTCTGGCCTGTGCATGTGAGTGAATGAGTGGACTCTTCAACAAGAACGGATTACAGGAAGAGGTACATATTTGAGTAAGAGGGTGCAGAGGGATGGTCATATATTCACTTTGGGAAAGTAAATCATGTATGTGGAGATCTGCATTTGAGGCAGAATTCAAAGGAGGTCTGGACTGAAAATATAAAATTGAGAGTCATACACAAAACTTTGGGTATTTCTGACAAAACTGAGGCAAGTGTTGAATGAAGAGGAGAAAGGTGGCAAGAAGAAAGAGAAGGCACTCAGAGATGTGAAGGGAAAATTAGGAGTGTGAGCTGCCACCGAATTAATGATAAAAGAAAATTAAAGAAGAAATCAAAGAGAGAAATAAGAGTGGTTAGTCTTGTTGAAAGCAGTGAAGAAGACTTGTAAAGTAAAATGAAAAATTTGTTTTGTTTTGTTTTGGAGTTGGCAACTATGAGGTTGCTGTTGACATAACCAAGGCCATTTGAGTGGTGAGGGCAAAAAGGAAACCACAGAGAACTAAGAATTGCAAAGGAGGTGAAGAAGTTAAGGCAATAGGGGGAAATGTGACAATAAAATGGAGAGCTAGGATAGAAGAATATTTTGTTTATGAAGAGATGGAAGAAATTAAAGTCTTTTAAAAGATAGTCAGTTCAGAGGAAGAGGGTGATGATGAAAGAGATGGAATAGAAAGAACAAGGTCTTTGAAGAATTACAAGGTTAATTCTGAATATGGAGGGCAAAACCCTTCCAACTCTACTTCACCAGGTTCAAGTACAAGTAAGTCTAACTGTTGGGAAGCAGCAAATTGGTAATGTTTCTGCCTGAATGCATCTTTTCTTAAGTGGGGGCAAGGTCATGGTACTGGTCATCTGCCAAACATAAAGGGTAGTGGGGGTGGGGTGGGGTAGAGATGGAATACTAAGATGAAGGAGAGTAGAGAAAATAAAAATATCCAGTATTCAGGATGGGAGAAAAAGCAGAATGAAGGAACAAAGATTTTCAAGTACTTTTTAGATGCGTGTTTATATGCTAGGAGGATGGAGACAGACGAGGCAGGTTGAAAAGACAGAAGAGAGGAGGCATAATTGATGAATCCTGAGAGAAGTGATCAGTTTAGGAATGTAATCTCTTTCTTTGACATGAGAAGGAAGGAAGTGAAGGTTTCTAGACTTTAGCCATGCATTTAATGAATTATCTCTTCGAATTCATATGGACAAGCTAGAAAAACTTTGAATGGATGCAGAGGCAATTCAGTTGACAAATACCTCATTGAATCAATGCTGATTAATGGTTTGATGCTCATGTGGAGGGAGAATTATTATTTATATGGCCAGGGATTCTATCCTTGGCCCTGCCCTGTCAAGCATTCTTTTTTAATTCAATGTCTTGGATACAGATACATAAGACTTGTTCATCAAATGTGTGGATGACATGGAGCTGGAAAGGACAAAGATGACAAAGATGTTGTATGACAGAATTAGGATGCAGAGTTGTTGACATGGTAAAGTGATTGTTTGAATCTAACAAGATAAAATTAAGCAAGAATACATAGACAATATTCTACTCTTGTGGAAAAAAATCCAAAACTTAATAAAACTAGACAATTTCTGAAAGCTGGGAGGGTAATTAATTTAGCAAGGTCACTTATAATGAAATGTTCTAGAATTTTAGTTGAAGTAAATTAACGGTATGCTGGATATGGCTTATACCAGCTTGTGAGAAATAATGATTAAATTTTTCGTAACTTTGTGAACCAGTTATTGAACAGCCATTACTAAAAATCAAATTATAAAAGCTTAAAACTAAATAAGTTATATTAACAATGAAGTAAAAAAATAGTCAAAATGCCTCACTTCCCAATTATTTTATTACATTTTTCTGTTATCTATGCTCATGAGGTTATTTGCATCTATTGTATCTGTTTGGTAGAAATACTAAATATTGTTGTTATATTATGCATACCTTCACAGCTCTGAATTCATTGATGCCATTTTCATAGCTTAAAATAAGGTCTGGGGGGAATATTTACACTATGGAAATTTGCAAATGTTGCAAATCATATCTCCTGTGTCCCCTTCTTTCTTCCCTGCTCTCTACTGAAGAACTGGTTGGTAAACATTTACCAGCATACCACTGAACAAGTTCACAATTAATTGGTATGGTGGGAGATACAACCTTACAGCTCTTGCAGTTCTGTAAAGTATTTATTGGTGCACAGTATCCTAAATTATGACAGTAATTTAGTCACTCCTCCAATCTAGTCTTTCTTCATCTCACATCCATAGTTATCGATATTACACATTTTAAAGAGTATCGATAAATTGTCTTGAAAGAAAAGAGGAGAGCAACCAGAATGAAGGGACTCAAATTCTTGTTAAATGAAGAATGGCTTAGGAGTACTTAGTATACAGAAGAAAAGACTTTGAAAGAATGGGTGAGTTGCATTAAACTACTTGCTGATAGAATACATGAAAGACATTTCTTGTTGGCACTGCAGCATACTACCACAATTAACAGGTGGACCTTATGGGAAGACAAATAACAGTTTCTATTGTAAAAATTTATCTCAATGGTTGTTAAAAGTTAAAAATGAGAAACTTTGAAAATAACTCAGTTTCCTTCAAGCATGAAATGTTTTAACACCTGATAGCATCAAATGAGTAGCTGGGCTGTATGATCTGATTGGTTTCCTCAAACCGCCAGGAATGTTTGAAGGTCAGTGGCATGCAATGCAAAGGACTGAAGACATATGGGGGACAATTTTTGCGAAGCTAATTATTCAAGGACTTATTAAGAGGGAGTCTATATCCTCAGTGTCCTTCAAATCATCAAACACATCTACTGCAATGAAATCGCAGAAGATGACAATTTACTATTTTGAGGGAAAGAGATGCCTAATATATTGGCTATTAAGAAAGAGAATGAGAAAAATATAATGAGCAATTCCTCAATTTAAAAAAGCAAACAAATCTTTGGAGTGTTTAGTTATTGGCAGGGAAATTGAGAAGAGGATAGCTTGAGCTCTGATTTCAATAAATTATCCTTCCAGTTAGCTCTGATTTTAATAAAATACCCTTCCAATGGTGCACTCTAAAAAAATGGATAAAAAGAAACACAAATATAAAATCACCTTCCAGTATTCAATATTTATATGTAGATTGTTCAACTACATGATTTGGATAGAAGTGTAGTACAGTTGTGGATAGCTTGGGAGAATTGTTACATGCTAACTTTGAGAAAGTCAGAGAACCTTATGTTAATCAAACAAAGTGTGAGACATCTGAATGATGGAATTCTCTGCTGAATTTTAGAGGAGTTTGGAATTCTGATATAAAGAAAGGAGGTAGAGGACTTGGGGTAGGAAAATCAGCAGAGGAATTTTGGAGGAGCTAGCAGGTACTAGCAGAGGTTTAAAGGAAGATCAGATGAGAATTAAAGAAATATATATCCCAGAAGCTTAAGGTCATAGAATGGAGAAATTTGCTCAAAAAATTCTGTGGACAAAATACATTAGACATCCTAGCTATGTTTCAGATGGCTTCACTATGAAGAAATCTAATGTAAAGAAGGACAGACTTGGAATTCATATAGAAAAGGACCAAGGATATTCAGCAAAAAGATCAGCTCTAGACCTGGGCAAAATCATGGTGTATATGAGGAAATGGACCAAGGGAAAAATAACCCAAAGGATTGGATTATAGTATCACCTGCCCTATTTGAATGACGGATGAAATCAATAATGTTTAAGTGAAATCTACCAATGCATCAAGCCAAGATGAGCAAATTATGAAGCTCTTTATCTGAAATTAATTTTGCTACATAAACAATAAATTTAACAGTATATGAAACCTCCCAAGACTTCCCTAGTCTCAGAAAATGGTGCATTTCAGAAGGAGATATCATAGTAAAAGTTATTATAAGACATAGTAGAAAAAGAAAGGTGCTAAGTCTAGAGGTAAAGTCTTAAGAGAAGGTCACCCCTCTAATTAATGATGTGACAGTTGGCAGTCAATGAAACTCAAATGGGAAGCTTCATGTTTGGAGCTCAAAAGGCAGACTACATTTTAACACTCCTCCAAGCCATGTGCATTCCAGAAGGCATTTTAGAGTGGAAAACTCAGGATACATAGGGGAATGATGAAAAAAACAGTGATGCCTGTGTAGTTCAAAACAATAATTGACAATTCATGTATTTGATCCTGAAAGTCAGTGTTTGAAATTTAATTCTAACAACCTGCCTCCCTCCCTTTTCCCTTTAGTGCCTCCTTTTCACCCTTCTTCACTCTTTCTCCCGTATTTCCTCCTCTTCTTCCTTCTCTCCCTTTCTCTTTCACTCCTATTATTTCCGTTTGTTTGTTTATTTGTTTTTGGGTGCATGGGCTAGAAATTGAACCTGGGTCTCCTGCAAGGCAGGTGAGCATTCTATCACTGAGCCACCGACGCACCCCTCCTATTATGTTTTAATGATTATTTAATGAAGATAATGGCACTGTGTTTCATATTAGGAATCAGAAGCAGATTTTCCAAGAAGCTAAAGCAGTTTACACTTCAGGATTCCTCACTTATATGAACCATGAGCCACATGATTGTGCATTTGTATAAAATTTGTGAAAGTAAGATACTTAAATTACAATCCATTAAGATTGCTCTCTCCACTGAAAGTTCCCTTCTGTGACACTTCCCCTCATGTTGAGTTGAGTTGAATGGACAGTTTTGGGAATCAGCTAAGCTGAGGTTGTACAGGTGTTATATTTAGATTTGGCTTAATATTTGTGTTATACTCCTAGAGACTTCTCTGTGGGGTTAAATGATTGTTTGCCATCCTGAACCATTTAGGAATGGCTTCAAGAAATACAGTGTGATAATTCACCGGGCATTGTGACCTGAAGTGTAGGACCAGAGGTTGAATTTCCATATGAACATGTTTATATCACCTGGCACCTAAGACATGTGGCAAAGATGAGAAACCTGGCTTGAAATGTATGAAACCAGAAGCTAAGCTGCGGGAAATTCTTCCAGTCATATGCTGTGTAAAATTTTAAATGGAAGATTCAGTTCTAACGAAAGCCTGATCAAAACTGATATTCTTTTCTGACAGGAATAAATTTGATACTGCCACATATGCAATTATAAATGTCTCACACTTATTTTTCTCTTTTGATGGCAGTTGTTTGACATAGAATTTCTTAGAATTCTGGTGGTTTTTGTGTTACTACTAGTACCCTACACAGCAAGTATGTCTATATATGAGGTGTTTTAAGCATCCCAACATCAAAAATAAAAACTTATTTCAATCATCTGTTAGAGGAATGACTGAATTATTTTTCCATTCTCTCTTTAGAAAATTATATTTTAAAGACATTGCTCTAGGAAGAGGTGACCAAAGACATGAAATAAAAAATATATAGGAAGAAAGTATCAGGCAGTTATTTGATATATTATGCTTGATTTTCTGAATTTTGTGACTTTTTTGGTATATATCAATTCTTAAAAATACATGACTTGCTGTGATCTATCTTCTAATTCTAAATCAATATTCACTTTCACACTGAACTTGTATTTTTTCTTAAAGGAGACCCTGCAATTTGTGTAAGCTTTAGACCCCATAAAACCTACATATGTCCTTTCTGAAAATAATAAAACAAAAAAAAAACCCTAAAGTATGGTACTTTCCATCCAGAAATGTGCATTCCAGAGAGCAGATAAGCTTGTAAACAAACTATTACAATCTTGCAAGGAGAATAGAAAAGAAGTATGTAGGAAATTTTGTGCCTGCTTCAATGACTAAATAAAATGAAATACTTGAAGTTCAGCTCCTGATTGTGTGTTGGTGGTGATGGTTGGTGTGATTTCATGGGATTTTTCATATCAGCTGCTTAAAACACTCAATAAGTCAATGACTTCTGTTTCTTTGCTCAGACAAACATGAACTTCCTCTGGGTCTGTGTGATGAGGTGAGCTTTGGCTTAGGGGCTACTTGTCTTTCATCTTCTTTTCCAGAACAACCAACACGTGTTTCTCTTCCTGAGAGTTCCTTATTCAAGGATGTTGCTACTCAGAGATTCAGATGGCCTCCAGTTTCTACTGAAAGGAGGAACTCTGTGAGGACTTGACACAAGTCTAGAAAGATGGATGGATGTTTAGATAGTTCTAAAAATCATACGGTTCTAGGCTTCAGACTCTTGTCTGCCCATGGGAAGCAGGGTGAAGCCTGACAGTGAGACTATACTGAAATGCTATTAGCTTAATTAATATGTGATATCATATCACAGAGGCAAGCCTCTCCCTGGAACCAAATGCAGCCATTTCTGCCTGGAAGCCTTTGGCAAGCTCTGTCTGGCAGCGTCATCCCAAGCTATGATCCATCCAGGCGCTGTCAGAAAATATTTACTGAGCACCTGTTATATTTCAGTCACTAGGACAGGAGCAAGGAGTATAAAGATAATTAAGAGAGAGTTCCTGTACACAGTGAATTTATATTTGAATGAGGACAGTAGACAATAACAGCGTGAAAAATAACAATAAAATTGTATGCACTGTGTGCTGTGGGGACCCAGAAGAGGCAAGATGAGCCTGTGCTGGGGTTTCAAGGAAGGCTTCTGAGAAAAAAATGACTAATTATCTAGTTAATGCTTATTCAATGTTCAAGACACATATGAAGTGAGAAATTTGTTCTGAATATAAGGAATAAAATGAGTCCCAAGTAATGAAACAAGATGGATAGTGGCCTACTTCATTATATTATATTATAAAGCGTAAAACTCGGTGTTGTAGGTTGAATCATATCCACCACAAAGACATGTTTAAGACCTAACCCCAGTCCCCTGGGTGTGAATTCATTTGTGACGTGCGATCTTATTTGGATAAGGCCAAATTGAATCAGAGTGGGCTTTAATCCAATAGGACCAGAGTCCTTATAAGCAAAGGAAATTTGAAAACAGGAACGGAAGTCACAGGAGGAGACAAAAAGACAGATTGCTTTGTGATGGAGGCAAAGATTGATTGCTGGCATATCACCACAGAACATGACCGATTTGAGAATAGGCATGGCCTGCTGATACCTTGACTTTGGGCTTCTAACCTCCAAGCTGTGAGCCAGTAAATTCCTATTGTTTAAGCCAACCAGGGTATGATACTTGCCATAGCAAGTCAAAATAAGACACTGGGTAAGGTAGAAGATATACAGCTGGAAATGGAGGAGGAAAGTTATGAACTTGAGTTTGACTTTTGTTTTGTTTTGCTAAGCTGCTCAAATGAGATACCATGAAATGCATTGGCTTTAACAATGGGAATATATTAGCTTACAAGCTTACAGTTTTTAGGCTGAATGTCCAAATCAAGGCATCGTCAGGCAATGTTGCAATCCTGGACTCCTCTGTCACATGGCAAAGCAAATGGCAGCATCTACTGGTTTCTCCCATCTCTTCCGGGTTCCCTTGCTTTCAGCTTCTCGCTTCTGCGGCTTTTTCTCTCTTTGTGTGAATTTCATTCTCATATAAAGGACTCCAATAAGAAGGTTAACACCCACCCTGACCCATGCCTTAACCGAAGTAACCTAATCAAAGGGCCCTAACTTATAAGTTTACATTCACAGGACTGGATTAGTTTTAAGAACATGATTTTTCTGGGGTAGATACAGTTTCAAACTACTGCAACTTTATTCCTCAAGCCATTCTTAAAATATGATCCAAGTACCTACTTAAGCCATTCTTAAAATATGATCCTAGTACCGAGTACCTCTCGTACCAAAGTTAGATAGTATAACTATACATATTGCAGGTTTTGAACCAGACTCATTTACACTGAGTTAAACTTTCTGGTAAACAAGTCAAAAGAATATGCTTTTTAAACAATTTTTCAGGTGATTATTATGTGCACTGAAAGTTTGAGACTAACTAATTATGATCCACAGAGGGATTTTAAGAATGGGAGGGATGTTATTTAATTTTCATTTTAGATAAATCCTTCTGGATACAATACGGTGGGTAAAGACAAATGATGGATAAAACATAAAACTAGACAAATAAGGATATGATTGCAATAGCCTTGGTCAAGAGATGTTGAAAATCTAAGCTAGAACAATGGGGTAAGATAGAGAAAAGAAGAATATTTTGAAAAAGAACATTTAGGAGATAGAGATGAGAAGAATATTTGGGAGAAAATGAAAATTGGTTGGATATGGAGTGATGGTGCTGATAAAGAAGGAAGATGTGGTGATAGGTTGGGAGAATGATGTAGGATGGGGCACTTCACTAAGGAATTTGAGAAGAAAAACACAATAAGTAAAGATGCCATGTTGAGTTCTACATTGAGATTGGAATGTCTATGAGCCATCTGTGTGTATTTTTAGCCAACACTTGAGTTTCCAGGTCCAAAATTCCAATTTGAAGGAGATTCCACTGACCACTATACTACTGTTGCTAAGCCATGAGTCAGGACAACCATGAAGAACACACATTTAGGGAAGGCTTGGGGGTAACAATCCTACAGAATTGCACCTAAAGGTTTGTCTGACCTCTGAATGCCTTTGAAAAGAATTTATGAATCCACAGGAGAATTCAAGATATCCCTGTACATTATTAAAATAATTGAGATAGCATGATTTGTATAGGGCAAAGATCAAATTTTGTGGTTTCTACTGCTTTTGCTCCTTTTCCCTTGCAGTTGTCCATAAGGCATCCAAGTGTGGACAATGTTTCACTCTTACAATGAAGGTATAAGAAGCAAGGAGGAACCTAAATGCTTTATTAATTCAACCATTAAAAAAAGGATTTTGGTTTGGGGTGTTTTGCTTGTTTCTTTTGGAACCTGAGGGGATAATGTCAGCATACCACCAGGGTATCTTACTTTAGAATTTGGATCTTGCTGATACATAATTTTGTGAGCAATTATTGTTGGGGTTTATGAGTTTCAATATTTCCATCCAGGATGTTTGAAAGCAACATCTTGAGAAAGCATGGTGCAGAATGTTCTTTTCCATTGAAAAGTGTACAATTTCATGAATAGTTCTAGTTGTGGTACTTATAAAATCACACGTAGGTATATTTGATAATGCAAGTATTTAAATAGCGACAAGATAATTGAATTTATAAATGAAAATTTAAAAGGATAAAGACAAAGAAATCTTTTCAAGCATTCTTTTGGTTATCGTTACCCTTAGTTTTTCTTCCCTGGCTATTCCTTCTCTGAATCCTGTCTATCTTTAAGTTCCTGAATCCTGAACACTTCTCAAAGTTTATTCTTTAGTTCTTTGATTTCTATAGCAAAAGGTAGTTCAGAAAAATGTATTCTCTTTGATAGTTTCAACACAACCCCTACAGAGACAACTTCTGAGTCTTCTTTCTTACGCTCTGATTCTGTGTCGCACTTGAACGTTTTAATGCTTCTATAAAGTGAACAGTTCCAAAACTGATCTAATCACAAAATCAGATCCTTTCTGGAGTTCCTCACAAATGATTTTTGAATTCTCACGCTGCTGGCTGCCCAGGTCAATGTCCAAGCCACTTTCATTCTCTATTTTTTTTCCTTCCTCCTAGATCATCTTGTATGAGTTAAATGATACAAAATATGTGCTTTCTGGCAAAGACTAGGCACTCAACAAGTGCCAGGTCACTTTCCATTCCACCTTTTCTCTCAGTTCTAGGCTATAATATACTGTTCCATGTTCTTCTCACTGGGCCCCAGCGTATCCTTTGCCCCAATCCACACTACACAACATTATCACAGTCATTCTTCAAAATGTTTCTACTCACAAGTCTTATTTTTAACTCCCTTAGCTGGATCCTTAAAGTATCTCTACGACTGGCCTTAAACTACACTTCCAGCATTCTCTCTGACTACTACCCTTTATAACTTCCCTCTTAAACAAATTGAAAGTCCCTTGAAAATGCAGTGCTCATTTATACATTTTGCCTTTCCTCAAGTGACCCCTTTTCCTTCTCTTAAACTCATCACTGTTTATTCTACTTACTCAAATCCTACTCATGACATGAAAGACCTCACCTAGTCCACAGTGATTTCTTTCCCATCCTGAATTCTTTTAACACACTTTTGACATTGAATCATGTTTTGTTAAAACAGCATGTGTTTTGTTTCTCACATATAAGTATAAATCTTTGAGGGCAGGATGATTTTTGTAGCATAGAAAATATTGGATAAGTCAACGAAGTCAGAAATATTGATAAAGATTCCAGGTTAAAAACTAAGACTAAGAGTTAAAAAATATATAAACTCCTGGAAGGAGGAAGAAAAAGATCCAAGTATTTTCTATCTTAATTGATCACATTGTCTCCTTCTAAGTGCTGTTCATATTCTTAACATGGTGGAACCCTTAGTAAAGTCCAGCAGCTTCTAGATTTACTGTGACAGCAATCTTGCTTTGGAAGCTCAGCAACATCTGACAATAGAACTGGGAGCTGGCCACCACCACTCAATATTTTTCTAGAATGATATTATTAACCAACCTATAGTTAGGAAGTTACTAATGATCTAAAGAGTTAATCTGCTAATCTAAAATCATATAAAGTTCAATTTTGGGCCTTAAGCCTAGGCATGTTGTGGGGTTGGTTATAAGGGTGTAAGGATTAGTAGACACACTGAATAATTTCCAGGTGGGGATCAGGACAAATCTGGTAATTTTACTTCTTTTTATTTTACAATATATTTTTTGCCAAGATCAGATCAGTGCATGCCATCCCACAAACTCCTCTACTTAGAGAAAAATATATACAGTATAATTGAATACATATTATTTGAATTAAATTTGGAACTTGGGCTCTCTTATGGGAAATAATTTTTTGGAGGGTCAATGACAGAATGGACTATATCCAGAGGAAGGCATTTGAAATGGTGAGGATCCTAAATACTGAGGCAGCTGAGGGTGGTTGAAGAAGTTGATGTTTTGTCAGAAATATTTGGAGGACTCTCCAGAAGATGAGGGTATTAACTTCTTCTCCATGGTTTTTAAGGCAAGAGCTAGGCATAATTGGTGGAAAATGCAGGAATATTGATTTCATTTCAACACAACTGTCACCATGTAGGCTTATCTCCAGAGGACCAGAAATAATGAAATATGGAGGTCCATTGAGTGGCAATGTTGCTCAATGGTTAGAGGGCTTTGGAGGCCTCGCTTTTCCTCTTATTGTCTGTGGTGACCTAGTCAAGGTATTTACCTTCTCTTAGCCCATGAAAATGGGGTCGATGACTGTACCACCCTTCTTTGGAATACCACCTGAAATAATGCATGTAAACTAATGAGGAAACTCATGCTCAGATGGGTGGTCTAAGTCACAGAGTTCATCAATGCCTGTATATGGTTTTGCTCAAATCAGTCTGACTTCATTATGCCATGCTGTTTCCAAAGTCCTTTTCAACAGATAAAAGGAGAAAGAAGATATAAAAGTGAAAGGAGTTGGCCCCACCCTGCGCCTTAAGTTTGTCCACACAGTTAATCTCATGATCTTATCGATGAAACTATGCATTTGTTTAAACACCAGAAGAAGCAGCAATTTCTTCTCCCTCACCCCCAACCCTTGCCTACCTCCACCTCTTCCCCGCTTCTTTCCTTTCCACTCCCTAGTAGGCTAGGCAGAGTGATCCACAAATGGATATATGAGACATGAATCTGATAGGGGCCATTTTTCACCTGTTTCTTTGCCTTCTTTTATCTCATGCTCACTGAAATCCATAAAAGCCTGTTTTTGAAAGCCTGACCCTAACTAAGATCATGGCACCATTAAGAAGATACTGAACTCAGAATTTAATTCTGCTCATTATCATAAAATATGAAAACAAAACCAAAATATAGAGGTGTAAAAAACCAAATAAGGCTACATCTGAAGCAGATCATCCTCAAGAAGATCTCTGGAAATAATTTGTAATCATCATCTCCTGGACATCTCTGAGATGATCCCTTCTTAAGTGAGTGTGCTTGAATTTTGTTAAAATATATTAAGCACTTATTAAGGTTGGTGATAAGGATAATATTCATGAAAATGAACTATCTGGTTGACACCTATTAACTAAGCTTGTGTCTGAAAGGACTAGAAAGCATATGAGCTGTTTAATTGGGTATGCTTGTCATCACTAATGAACAACAAGGGATAATCTGAAAAGTTCTTTGCAGATATTCACTTGAAAATTTCACCAGACTTTCAGAAAAGTATGTCTTGGATAAAGCTCATAAAGAATAGTCTCATTGTGCTTTGCCTACATCGTATTATTTGGTCTTCACAACATGTTGGCCAGGTCAGCATCATCCTCATTACCAATTAGAAAGCTAGATTCAGTAACATTTCTAAGACCACACAGTCCTATATATAGGTTTATATAATCTTAATATTATCATTTTAAAATCACATTTCCCTGTGCCCAAATTATGAAAGGTGATAAAGGAATAGAAGAAATGAGCTTTGTAATATATCTTTTCTTCTCATTATAGCTAAATTCACTTTTATTCTTCCTGCCCAAACTATAAGACATCATTTTGATTACCACTAATATTACACAGATCTATTGTTGAAATGTGCTCAGCTTTTTCAGTAAATTAGAAGAAACCACAATTTTCAAACAGGTGTGTGTGATTTTAGATATGCCTGCTAATTCTTAAATATTAGCTGTTGCTTCCTTGCTCAAGCGCTTGGAGTGTTGAAAATGCTATGTAGTCATGTACATTTCTCCAGTATATTTTAGAATATATGAGACATGTTTGGGCATAGCTAAGCTTACATATGCATACTTATTTTAGGCTATATACATATGAGAACGTACAGTATATAATTTTTGTATATTATTTCATTTTTTGAGGGAACTTAATTCCCACAATTATTAAGTGTGCATAAAACCTAGATGGCAGACATAATCTATATTGTATATTATATAGGACTGCAGCTCCTCTTTAGGAATAGCTGTTTTTTTGCTTTTATAATATTGGGAAAAATGGAGAA